>NW_027458882.1:525000-609825 GCF_050624435.1 Tenrec ecaudatus
CCCCGGGCCTCATCAGGAACCTGCTGTGATCAGAGGAAACCATCCATCTTCTAACCACCGAAGGGCCAGGAGGCGCGAATGTACAGCGATGATAATAGGTAAAGGTCACGGTAAAGGCACAGAGGACAGGAAAGACAGGGGCGAGAGAATACAATACGAGTCAGACATGTTTTATTAGGCATGCTCACGTCAGCTCCTCTTGATGGACCACGTGGAACTGGGAGAAGTGAAACCTTTGCTATCTTGGGACGTGTATAGGGAGCCTGGAGACACACCTCTTCAGTAGTGACATGGGTCACAAGGTGGGCGGTATCTATCGTAAGGCCCCTGTACTTGAGCTCACCAAGGTGAGGAAAGCTAATACCTGCATTGGGGGAAGCTACAAGGGGGGCTGGGTGTGACGGTGGGAAGAGAGGGCAAAAGGATCATATCTGCTTCTACACAGAGATACAATCAGCCATGTGCTCACATTAAGGCAGCCTAGCTGTTAACGGAGAATCAGTGGGAATGATTTTTAAAGCAGGATAATGTACTTGGACTTTACCTCTAACTTACCAAAGTAGAGGCTTTCCTACCGTGGAATACCAGCTTTCCAGATTCTCCCTGTTATAAGTTAGGGAATAGAGTCTTCGTCCTATTTCCCTCCGTGTTAAAGCCCCACAAATCCCCAAGCCACAGTCTTTGCTCAAAAGGAGGTGGCCCTGTTCTAAGGGAGAAAGTTGCTGGCCCTCCTTCCCGCTGTGCCCTCGACTTCCACAAGGCGGCGCTCGAGCTGTGGGGCCACATGCAGAAGGTGGTCCTGGTGGAGGGTGCTGTCCTTGGCCACGACCTGGTGTCTGTGGAGGTCCTGCAGCGCCAGCACCGCCTCCTGCAGGGGAGGGCCCCAGTCCCTCCCCCCCGCAAGAACCCCTCTTCTGTAGGCAATGGATGGATGAGGAACCCTCACCCCCAGCTGACCCCAGGCAGGACTGCAGCCCGCCCCTTCCCCCTCTGGGATTGGGGGTGACGGGCCTGGGCTTGACCTAGGCTGGGGTACAGCCAGGATGGCCTGCAGAGTCCTGGGTGGAGGAGCATTCAGCCTGCTCTCTGCCAGCTGCAGAGGGAGCTGGTGGCTGTGGACGAGGTGGTGGTTCAGATGGGGATGGAGGCCATCCAGGTACACCCTGCGGTCCAGGAGGGCCTGGCCGAGCAGCTGGCTGAGGTGCTGGAGGCCTGGGCCACCTGAACATGAAGGCCTGGGAGAAGGGCCAGCAGCTGGAGTGGGTAGCCCATGGCCACGCCTTCCTCAGGCACTGCCAGGAACTGCTGTATGTGCCACCCCACCTGGATGGGGGCTCGCTCTGTCCCATGCGGGTGGGGGCACCCAGCTCTTCCCTGCCTCCTCCCTGTTCTGCCCTCTGGCCCTGAGACCTGTTCCCATGCCCTGTCCCCCACCCAGCACTCAGGCTCAAGAGAAGCAGGCGCTAGTCTATATCCTCAGAAGGGCCAGCTGGGGCCAAGGAGACACTGGGGCAGGAGCTCTGCCTGAGAGCCCAGGCAGTGCGGCCGGCGGGGTAGCAGCTGCTGGACACCAGCTTCGTCATGGCCCCAGAGATGTGCGCGCTGAGGTCTAGGGCCAGGGTGCTGCGTGGCCAGAGCTCCCTTTCCTGCTGCTCCCTGCTCCACGGTAACCCAGCCCTATCCCACCCAGACGACACCCTGCGCCCCTCCCAACAGCCCTCTGCCCAGCAGGTCACAGTGTCTCCGGGAACTGGACAGGCAGCTGCAGGAGCTCCGGACAGCCTGGGCCCTTCACCAGGACCACTTCCAGGTGAGCCAGGACTAGGAGGAGCTACGGGGAATGCTGGGTCAGGCCGAGGTCTGGATGGCCTCCTGAGAGGACCTCCTGCTAGACCCTGACTGTGGGGTGAGCAGGGATCCGCCACTTAGAGGGCCACATGCCTGGCACCAGGACTTGGAAAGGCAGCTGGTGGCCCAGGAGGAGAAGCTCACCCAGCTCCAAATGTAGGTGAGGGTGTGGAGTGCGGGACTGAGGAGGGGTCGAGGGGCCTCCACCTGCGGTGGGGTCTCCAGAGCATTGATCTGCCCTGAGGGGCACACCTTCGGGGAAACAGCCACAGGGTCCTGTCCTCCATGGGCAGTCTGGCTCTGTGGGGTCCATCACAGCTTCTTCTGCCCAACTGCTCCCTCCCCTCCTCTTCCTGGTTTCGCCCTGTGAGAGCTGCCCCCAGAGCAAGCCCTGTGCGACACACAGGGTCACTATGGGTGGAAACCAATCAATAATCTCATGGGTGCAGAGCACACTCTGAGGAACACAGGGTGGTGACACTAGCTACAGAGAATCTGAGTGGAGCAAGGGTTTGTAATCCTTGTGTAGGCTGGGGATGGGGCTGATAGGGGGGGGATTGATACCACAGGATCCTGTGGGACTGAAAGTGAGGACCTGAGGGTGGACGGTCAGAGGGAGTGCCCCATCCTCTGAGGCAGGAAGGTGGTCAGCTAGGGTGAGTACGGAGGAAGATGAGCAGGGGCTGCTGCAGTCACGCAAATGTCACGTAAGAATCTCACTTTAGTATAAAATGTTTGTCTCCATTGCAAAGCCACCTCTAGCAACTAGATCCCCTCTCTCCCCATCTGGAGTTGACGAGTGAAGAAAATCAAAAACTGAAGCAAAGCAGTCCACAGGACTAACGGACCACCAACACCACAGCCCTCCATCCTTGTCCTGGAGGCCAGGAGAGTTAGATTGTGCCCAGCCACCGCCTCAAACTCTTTCTGTGCTGTATTCTCTCTCTCCTTCCTTCCTACTTTTTCATTAAAGCTTTTATTTCTCTTCTGCCCCTTTTCTATAGATTCTCCTTCTCTCTCTTTTTTCTTCTCCTTCCACCTCTACTAGTATCACAGCTTGTCCCTCTTCTATTACAGATTCTCCTCCCTCTCTCTCCAATTTTTTTCTTCCTCCTTCCCAATATTTTGTTAAAAACTATTTTTAAATCGTTAACCTTTTAAATCCTTTTTATTACTAACCTCCACTCCCCATAAAGGGGGTTGCTAAGGGTCCCCTGTCACACCTGGTCAAAGCAGCCTGAGGACACTCACTGAGGCTCCAGCCCCCATTCCAGCTGCTGATACATCTCTGCACTGCGGGTTACTAACCCGACAGGGAACTCGGTCTACACAGCAGTCTGACCCACCCTTACAGTAGGTCATAGGCAATTGCCTGAAAGAATCCTTAACAATAACATAGATAAGGTTACCCCGGTCTCCCAGAAGCATGGGGCCTATGAAAGAATCAAGAAAAAATCAACAGACCACATCACTCCCAACAAAGAAATAAGAGAAACGAGGCACTTAAACAGACCTAATGTCACTCATAGAAGAAACAGATATGGATCAGCCACAAAAGGAAATCTTCAGAACTCTGCTTGCAGTAATACAGGAGCTAAGAGAAGCAACCCAGAATAAGGATGCAACAATAGAAGGGATGAAGTCCACAATAGAGGGGATGAATTCTACCCACCAAAGGGAACTGCAGAAACTAACAGAGGAGGTAGCAGAGGCCACACAAAAGGTCACAGAAGCTACATCTAGGCTTGAGGAGGCTGAGAACCGTATCAGTGAACTGAGGACACTCAAACCGAACGAAGCAAGCAAGAAAAACAATCAGATGGGAAAATTAAAGAAACAGAAGACAGCCTGAGATCAATGACAGATGCTATGAAGAGGAATAATGTTCGAATAATCGGTCTACCGGAACACAACATAACACAAAAATGGACAGCAAAGATAGCAAAGGAATTTCTGGAAGAAGATTTTCTCAACCTAGCAAAGGAGAATCAGACTTTCATACAGGAAGCAGAGAGGACGCCGGCTAAGGTAAACACCAAGAGCAACACGCCAAGACATATAATAGTAAAAATATCCAACTTAGAGGAAAAAGAGAAAATTTATGAGCAGCAAGAGAAAGGAAGACAGTCACATACAAAGGAGCGCAGGTAAGAATATGCTCAGACTTATCAGCAGAAACCATTTAGGAGGAGAGAATGGAGCAACATCTTCCAAAAACTGAAAGATAAAAATGCCTCACCCAGAATCCTATACCCTGCCAAGTTATCCATTAAGATAGAGGGTAAGGGTCTTCCAGGACAAGGAAGAACTCAAAAATATGCTTCAAGTCACCCGACCCTGCAGAAGATACTGGCGGACTCACTATGGCCAGAAGATCAAGCTCCAACTAGAACCATCGGGAGGCCACCATATATCCCATCTCCATCTAGAAGTTAACATGCCAGCAACAAGTACCAGGACAACAGGGTCTCAGATGGAAAAGAGGACATGATAGAAACCCTCACTCAAACGCAGCACACTGATATGAAGGGAGATAGGTAAAGACCCAAAACACAAAACAGAGTATGGAAACTATGAAGCCAGAGATAGTAATAATCACTCTGAATACCAATGGGCTCAATTCGTACATTAAAAGTAAGAGGCTGGAGGACTGGATTAGAAAACATAACCCATCAATCTGCTTCCTGCAAGAGACCCACCTTAAGCTAGCAGACAAGCTGATGGTTCCTGGCTATCAAAAATATATAGCGTCTGGGGTCTTAAAGGCTTGAAGGCAAATAAGCGGCCATCTAGCTCAGAAGCAACAAAGCCCAAAGAGAAGAAGCACACGGCCTAAGCGAATACAAGGTGTTGAATGGACCATGTAGCAGACACCAAGGAACAAAAACAATCATTGTGTGATCACCTTCCTCACATAATCACTGAAGACGAAAGTGTGCATAAGCAAGTGTGGTGAAGAAGGCTGATGGTGCCCGGCTACTGAGAGACATAGCGTCTGGGGACTTAAAGGCTTGAAAGCAAACAAGCGGCCATCTAGCCCAGAAGCAACCAAGCTCACACGGAAGCAGCACACCAACATATAGGTGATCATGAAGGGCAGAGGAGACCAGGTCTCCAACAACAAAGGTGGGGTGGTGGTGAGAATCATATCACCGTGAAAGAGGGGGAGTAAATGATGGGGACCCAATGCTCAACTGTAGACAGCTGGAGATCCCATCCCTTCCAGAGGGGTAGTGGGGAGGAGATGAGTCACTCAGGGTTCAGTGTAGCAACAATGAAACTAAAAACCTTCCTCTAGTTCCTGAACGCTTCCTCCCCTCCCAATTATCATGACCCCAATTTTACCTAGCGGACCTGGTTATACCAGAGGATGTACAGCAGTGCAGTAGGGATCTGGAAACACAGGGAATCTAGGACAGACGAACCCCTCAACACCAGCGGTGGGAGTGGCGACACCAGGAGGGAAGGGGGTGTAGAAAGGGAGAACCGATCTCGGAGACCTATGTGTAACCTCCTCTCTTGGAGATGGGCAATGGGGAGGTGGGTAAGGGGAAGACGCCGGGGAGTGTAAGATAAGATATAATAATTATTTAAAAACTATCAAGGGACCAGGGGTGGCATCGGGGAGGGAGGGGGACAGGGGCAAAAAAGGAAAACCGAGCTGATTCCAGAAACCCAAGTGGAAGGTGAATTATGAGAATGACGAGTGCAACGAATGTATAAGGGTGCTTTGCTCAATTGATGTATGTACAGATTGTGATAAGAGCCTTATGAGCCCCAATAAAAAGATTGAAAAAATAAAATAAAATGTTAAAAAAATATTCACTGACTTAATGTTTAAAGTGTTGTAAAATATATATGTATATATGCATATATATCATAATGAATTCTTATGTTCTTTCCCCCTCCCACATTCATTGTTTGCTCCCAAAATTTCCTCACCCTTGCTACTCCTCTACTCCCCTAGGGCCCTATAGACCATTGCATCAGTTATTGTCTCTAGGGATCCATGTCTGTGCGTTACAACTTTGGAAACCCAATAGAAACAACCAAAACCAAAACTAAAATAAAGCTGCAAGAAGAAAATAATAATAATATAAAGATAAAAATGAAAATAAAGAATGAGAAAGGAAAGACTACCATCAATATTTTAAAGTTCAGCAAAAAAAAATACTGTTATGGAACAAGTGGGAAATACTTTACCTTAGAGCAAGTACAGGTTGGATCGAGAGGTAGGTCAACTGACCAATTGTCATATTATGCCATGGTCTGATCCACTGTGATCAAGTTCACAATCATCTCTGTCTGATGGTAAACCTTTTCAAGGGGATGTACCAGAGGTTTAATATGACTAGATATTCTTCAGATGGATTTTGAGTTCTCACGGTTCACCTACCCTTCGACAAGATGGATGTTCATCATTTGAGCTCTGGGACTTTTTCCTTCATTACATTTGAATTTAATTGTCACTATCTTTGGATCCCACATGCTGGTGTGCTTCTTCATTGTGGACTTCCTTGACACCTGACTTAGATGGCTGCTTCTTTGAAGACAAGCCTTTTAGACCCCAGATAATTGATAGCCTGGCACCATCTGCTTTTTTTCACCCCACTTTGCTGTAATGCCCTTATCTTCATTCATTTTTCAATGAAGGTAAGTATTGAACAGAGCCATGTTAAGATCTTGTACCCAGAATATGATCACCTAGAGGATGGATCTAGCTAAATCTTGTCATAAACCATAGGCACCTCTACCTAGTGTCTGGAAAGTGAACATGTGAAACTCCACAACTGTGTTATCTGGGTTGACTAGGGAAAAAATTCATAGACATTCATATGTGTACAAGAGAGAACTTTATATCAAAGAGCAATTGTACATTAAGAAAGCATACCTGCCCAGTCCAGTTGAAGTCACTAAGTCTGAAATTAGCCCATATATCCAATACCAGACTATAAATTCTTTTCAGACTCACACAACATATACAATGATGTCGAATGCAGGAAGACCACATGCCAGTGAGTGGAAATTCTTTTGGATCCAGTGGAGGCGGAAACATCTCAATGCTGTCAAGGGTCTCCACGTGGCTCCTTCAGCTCCAGGGCTCTAGTGTCGCTTCATGTGTCTTGTTCACAGGAATGTCTCACAGGGCATGAGCTTGTGTCCCGCCTCCAGGGAACTATTTATCTCCTCAATGCCTCCAAATGAGGTCATCAAACTGCACCCGCACTGACAGACTAAACTCCACCCCTTCATTCTTAAGTCTCAAATTGACAACAGATTATGCAACTACCACAGCAACCAAGGAGGCAGATGAAGAGGAGGACAGGAAAAGAGAAGTAGGTGCCTTCTCTGTTTTATACTCTACTTAAATTTGTATCTTTATGTTATTATTATTTTTCTTTATGTTTCTTTTTTGGGTTTTTAATTGTTTTTGTTATTGTCTCCCTGTTTGGAAGCAAAAAAGAAGTGGATGCATGGAGACAATAACTGAGGCAATGGTTTATATGGAAGGGGGAGGGGAATTAGGGAGTAATTAGTGGATCTGTGAGGCACGAGTGAGCATTAAGCTTATTTGACAATGGATATACAACTCTTTTCTAGAAGTGTTTTAAGTATGGAAATCTGAATGTTATATCAGGAACATTACAAAAGAAAGGGGGGGGGACTTGATCTATGGTTACCATGTGTGAAGGAGGAAGAGTTTTTGTTTAGGGGATAGTGAATTAATTTTAATGGTGGTGGAAAAATATGCAGGGTGATTAAAATAATGGTTGTACAACATGAAAAGAATACTCAGTGGCACTGAATTACACATGCAGAAGTTGTTGAACTGGTGAAAGTTTTGCTACATACATTTTTGCAAGTATGTGAAATATATTACATGAATAATGATTATGGAGGGGAAAATTGTTCCATAATTAACTGTGGTAGAGATTGTACAACTCTTCTTGATATGATTGAGGTATTGAATTATACGATAACTTGAAAAGTGCCAATAAAAATGATTTGTTTTGTTTTGAAGAGAAGCGGATTCTCAGAAATGTTCATCATTTTACCTCCCACTTTAACCCTACAGCCTGCACATCTCATGGGGTACCCTCGTACTAAGGGTAGAACTGGGCTGCCCAGAGAGAAAGTGGAACATTCCAAGAAAAATAGTATCCCCAGGAATTCCCTTCGTTATGGCTCACACCTCAGGCCAACTGTCTGCATTTCTACAAATCTACACATGGTTTTCAGGAAGAAATTGTTTGTCCATAGTGAGTGCAAATGATGAAGGGTAGAGATTGACCTCACAGAACAAAGGTCAGAAAAATTCCCTCTAGAGGCCATTACTCAGCTGCTCCTACTCAGAACCATCCTCCTTCTGCTTCCACATGCACAGCACACGTGAATCACCTAGAGTAAAATATGGTAACAGAGCTCCAAGTCACAAATGAAAGTCAGACTTCTTAGGTCTTCATCCTTACCATGTTGATCATAGATGCCTGTGGAGGTAACACCCTTCTGGATTCTTCCTGGTGACATGAATGTCCTACCCTGTAAGCACCTTCATGTCAAAAACAATGATTTTCATCTTAGAATGGTTTTAAATTATATCCCCCCCTTTATTCCTAGGTGTGATTGCTCAGGTAGAGCTGCTACAGACCAGTCATGAGTTGGGAAAGCTATGTGCAATGTCTCAAAGTGCTATGTCTAACTTTCAGGTCTGCAGATATCAAGTTTCTAGATCTATCAGGTTCTAGGAAACACAACATGTGTTAGGTGGCAAAGAAGTCTTGTGATGAGAGTCTTAGCAACAACTCAGTTTTCACATATTGATACACTGAAACCACAATAGCTCAACCAGCTGGGTGTACTTTAACTGAACAATCTGAAACCTGAGGACAATGACATGTAAATGTAGGAAACTTACCAGGAGACACAGTGAAGGCTAAATGGTCAAACATCTCAAGCATCACAACACTAACTGGGCAGCAGAGGGAGCTCAGGGTACATGGGACACAATCTTTGCCACAGGAGCAGGTGCAGGGGATGCCAAGTTTGTTTCCTCTTGTGTCTGGAGTTTCCCAGTTCACCCACGTGGAGTACCTCTTCAAGGACACTTCAGCAACTACAGTTCTCATGTCTCTTATTTTCCTGAAGGGAAGATCCTAAAAATTAAAATTCCTTGTTCTTCCTGAGAAGACAGGGGAGAAAGAAATCACACTTGGGACAAGTTGAAATCAATCCCAGAAGGACCGATAATCTCTCTAGGCTGTTAAAATCTGACCTCCATGTGCTTCTCTCAACACAATCAGTTACTCTCCATCCTAATTCTTTTTTACCAGTTACTGTAGGTTGAAACTATATGTGTGTGAATCCCAGCCCAAATATCTCCTGTGAAGAGAAAACAAAAGCAAACCTGATTTTACCATTTCTGAAATAATTGACAGTTGCATGTATTTTTGAAACTTGGAGAAACTGACATTTTGAGATTCTTAATAAAGCATCAAAATGTCTCATAGTCATTAGAAATCATATAATGGCGCTTGCCCCAATCCCAACTATGTGGACTCTCCCCCTTCCCTTCCCCCCACCCCTACCTAAAGAAGGCACTTCAGAGAACAGAACTGAAGCTGAAGCTTGGGGACATGTGCATCTGTGATTAGAGCACACAGGAGAAGCGAAGAGGGTAGGAGTGTGAGAAGAACACATCCTGACCCACTAATCCCCAAGGACGATATTACTGCTCATAGCAGATAAGGCACAGTGAGGATCATAGGGCCAGTCACACCACAAGACATGATGTCCCTAACTGAACCATATCACTATGGGGGACAACACTGGAGACTCAGGGTGGGACTTGTGTCTGATCAGACCCCATCACATTGGGGCAAAATACTAAGGGCATGCAACAGCAAGGGAAGCAAAGCAATGAAGTCCCCGGGGAATGCCAAAATTAGATGTTGGGGACAGTGTGGCACAGCACCCCTTCAGACTCGACTTGAAAGCATTCCTAAAAGTCAAAAACCAGCCTGCAACGATTTATATGCATTTCTTGTTTTGTCACTGGCTATCTTTTTGTTGTTATTTCTGTTTGTTCGGTTGGTTTTGTCTTCCTCTGTTGTTTTGTTTGGCTTTGCCTTGTTTTTGTTCTTATTAATGTCTCTGCATGTCGATCTAGATAGAAGACTGGATAAACAATTCAGAGAAGGAAAAACAGGACCAGTGGTCCCGGGGGGACATGGGAGAAGGAGAGGTGGGAGAATAGAAGGTGGGGGTGAGAGGATCAACAAACCCAAGGACAAGTTAACAACAAATGAACTAAAATCGTTGGAGAGAAAGCATAGGATGCCTAGTGGGGATTAATCGAGGGCAAAGTCAGAGCGAGGAATTACTGAAACTCAAATTAAGACTGAACATGTTAGTGGGACAAGAGGAAAGTAAAAGGAAATGGAGGAAAAATTAGAAAGCAAAGGGCATTTACAGAGGTCTAAATATAGGCATATACCTATGTAAATATATTTATATGTAATGGCAGGGAAATAGATATGTTAGGTATTAAGGTTGAAGATGGAAACTGGGCCTCAACTCAAGTACTCCCCAAATGTAAGAACACTTTGTTCTAAAACCCTGCATTCTGTGATGCTCACTTTCCCAACACGATGGCGGTCGACAAATTGGGTGCATAAGCAAATGTGGTGAAGAAAGCTGATGGTTCATTGCTATCAAAAGATATAGTGGCTCTGGTCTTACTGGATTGAAGATAAACAAACAGACATGTAGTTGAGAAGCAAAAATGGAAGAAGCACACCAGTCTGTGTGATCATGAAGTGTCCATGTGATCATGTATCAGGCATCAAAGACCCAGAACAACAAAAAAAATTTTTAATCATATCCATGTGAATGAAGAAGTGTGTGCAGTGGAGACCCAAAGCCCATCTATAGACAATTGGAAATCCCCTTACATATGGGTCACAAGAAAGAGAAGAGTCAGTCAGAGTATACTACAGCACCAATGAAACAGACAACTTTCCTCTAGTTCTGTAATGCTTCTCCCCCCACTATCATGACCTCAATTCTACCTTACAAATCTGACTAGACCAGAGCACGTACACTTCTACAGATAAGATCTCACAACAAAAGGAATCCAGGACAGATAAAACCCTCAGGGCCAATAATGAGAATAGAGATACCAAGAGGATAATGGGAAGATGGGAGTAGAAAGGGGGCATCAATCACAAGGACTGACATATAACTCCCTCCCAGTGGGACAAACAATGGAAAAATGGGTGAAGGGAGATAGTGGAAAATGTAAAATAAAAATTTATAATTTATCAAGGTTCATGAAGGAAGAAGAGTGGGAGAGGGAGGGGGGAAATGAGGAGCTGATATCAAGGGCTCAGGTAGAAAGCAAACACTTCCAACATGATGATGGCAGCATATGTACAAATGAGCTTGACAATGGACGAATGCATGGATGGTGATATGAGCCATAAGAGCCCCCAATAAAAGTATTTAATAAAAAAGAAAGCATTAGTATTGTAAAGCATAATACCTAGATTTGGAGAACAAAATCAACTCCTTAACCATGGGAGACTTCCTCTAGTTTTAGGAAGATGCCCTGGAAACGTCCTGATGTGTTATGCAAATTCACGAACAGCATTGGCTTCTCTGGGAGATGTAGAGATCTTCAGCATTTAAAGAACATCTAAGTGTAACTTGATACATTAAAATTCTTGGTGTGCAAAAGATTTGTGAAGGGAAGGCAAGCTTGATTAAGGCAAGACAAACCTGCAGGGAAGGGGCAAAACTCAGGAGCCACTGTCATATTCAGCTCTAGTGGACAATTAGGGAAGGTCTAGAAGGTGATGATGAGGGTTTTACTTTTAGCATATGAATTTCCTTTCCAAAAGATAATTTAAAACAGAATTAGACAAGGGAAGCTTGTGTCAGATTAAATATATATTTCTACGGGGAATATTTAACTGCATCAAGAAAAGAATAAGCACCACACAAAGGGGTGGGGAGGAGGTGGGCACATTTCAAGGAAGTGTCTCTAACTGTAGGTTGACATTTCCATTAAGTCAATTCTTTCTCATAACAACCCTATAGGATAGAATAGGACTGCCCTTCTAGGCTTCTGCGTCTGTAAACCTTCATGGGTGTGGAGAGCATTCTTTCCCCTGCACAGCCATTGGAGATTTAAAATGATTGACCTTGCATTTAGCAGCCCATCGCATAATGAACTCCACACGCAGAGCTCTCCAAGATATCTAGAACATCCTTAGCTACTCTTGGAGTGACTCTCTTAGAAGTCATTCAACATTACTTATGACTATATAGGCAAAAGGTATGCAAATAGACATCTCCCCTGCTGATGAAAACCATCCAAGTCCCAACTCTGAAGTTCTTGGAGAGGTGCTCCAACTCTGGAATTCCCAGGTGCCAACATTCAGGACTGAACACATCAAGTCACCATGGAATCTGTATTGAGCTCAATTTTCCTTTTTGGAATTTCAAA
Organism: Tenrec ecaudatus; assembly: GCF_050624435.1. Taxonomy (NCBI): domain Eukaryota; kingdom Metazoa; phylum Chordata; class Mammalia; order Afrosoricida; family Tenrecidae; genus Tenrec; species Tenrec ecaudatus. Next base: position 537,356 of record NW_027458882.1, read on the forward strand.
TGGTGCTTTGATGCAGATAAAGTGTGTATGAGGGGGCGTGAGTGAGAGGCAGTGAATATGTTATGATTTTCATCATCAGGATGTCTGTGTGTTTGCAGGTGTCCAGTGTGAGGTGGAGCTATGGAATCTGAGGGAGACTTTAGGCAGCCTGAGGCTTCTCTGAGACTCTCCCCTGCTGTCTCTGCATTCACTGTCTGTGTGTATAATACACAGAGGGTCTGCCTAGGCCCAGAGAATGGGCGGAAGTGGGTTTCATACATTAATAGTGTTGGTAGGAAAAGCCACATAGATTCTCTGAAGGGCCAATTTACCATCTCCAGAGACAATAGTAAGAATATACTATAACTTCAAATGGACAATCTGAAATTCGAGGACATAGCTCTGTAATTCTGTGCAAAAGACTCAACAGTTTGGTAGTTATATAATCTGGTGTAAATTTGGGACTTGAGAGGATAAAGAGGGAAGGGTTGGAGTCTGTCAATTGGATCATAGCCAATGACGCCTATGTGTGGGCATCTCGATCTCCTGAGAATTCTGGGAAATCCCATATTCCATCTTTGAGGGGAAGACACTCTTTCTAATCCCTGGGAGACACCCTACTGACAAGGGTGACCCCCTGTGAGACATCCCTGAGTAGAAGCCATGTGGATCTACCTCATGAAGCCCTGGGTGCTGGAGAATCCATGTAGAGCCCCCGTCAGCACTGAGAAACTTACAATGCCACTCGATCCAAAGACTTTCTGCCCACTTTCCTGTGATCATCTTGCATTCTGGATCATTGCATGTACTTCATAAGTCTGAAGAGGAATTTATACATTGGTATCCGACATATGTGCAAATTATGGACTTATGGGCTTGGACCTAACTGGGGTTGAGATGCTTTCTTAATGTACAATTGCCCTTTATATTAAATCTCTTATACACAATATGCGTGTGTCTATGGATTTGTTTCTCTAATCTACCCAGACCAACGCATACAGTTAGGGGAAGTCAGAGTTAACCAAGACACGAATGTACTCTAGTGGAAGAGGTTAGGCTGCAGGGGCCCTCAGGACCCAGAGCACAGGTCTCAGACTGAGGAGCAGGTGCAGATGGAGCTTCACCACTGGCTTCCTGTTGTGTCTGGGGATTCTTCTCCTTCTCGGTATCCCTCAGGGAATCAGTGCATCTCCTCACGTCTTTCTCAAACACTCACCCAATCTCCCTGTGACGATAGGATGATTTTGAACTTAGTTTCTGTTTCGTTTTCCCCTTGAATCGCGCCACATTTCCCATATAATTGGTAATTCCTACATCTAGGATGAATTCTGTTCACATCATCTGCTTCATCAAGCTCTTTATGCCTTGCATTCAATACCCCTCCTGTATTCCCTCCTTCCCTGGGACAACAGTCCCTGCTGTGCAAAGGATCTCACTTTATTAGCTTGTGTGTATATATATTTTTCCAGACAACATATTACAAGAACTTACCACCAGTAGCCCAATCCTATATCAAGTCGCCTGTCTCCATTCATCCAATCGGAGACTTTCTTCTCTGAGTTCATTCATTTTATTAATTCACACCTCCTGTCTGCCCTTGTCCACCACAGACTGATTTTAGAGTCCGTTTTTTTTTTTCTCCAAAGGCTGTTGGTTTAATTCGGTAGTTGTGAATATTGATACAAGAGTGGGAAAAGGGAGACAAGACACATTTTATGCTTAGTCTCAAGGTACCTCCACAGAACTCACCTCCCTTCGTGCCCTATGTCCCCTTGTGCATGGGCTATACACGTCCTATTCTGCACAGGGCACCCACAGGTTCCCTTCAAGTTCTGTGGGTGGCTATGCCTCCACATATTATTGAGAGCAGAATATCCTTCTCTAGAGACATGACCAGGAACTGATTTTCCCTCAATTAGCAGTGTGACTGCTGTAGTTACGATCGTGTATTTCTGAGTCGGACACACAGAGGGAAAGGTTGTGGGAACCCAGACACAAACACCAATACAGGGATATGGCTGGGCTCAGGGGTCACTGAAAGCCCACAGATAAAAGGGGCCCTCAGGGGAGAAATGTAGAGGAGCCTAAGAAGGATTAGTTAAATTAGGTACCTATTTCCTCTACCTGCAGAGAAAATGTTCCTACCACAGACCTCCACATTCTTGTAGCTCAGTGTATGTTCTTGTATGCACTTTATGTCTGTGTGCTTTGTGTGTGCTAGCACATTGCCTTAAGATGTTATACAATGTGACAGAACTTGTAGTCTGTTCTGCATTTATTTTATTATTATAATTCTAGTATATTTTAGTGTGTCTTTGTGGTTTTTCTTAAGTAAATGCATGTGTATTTATTAATCTGAGGGTATTATATGAAGATTTGTTAGTTGTAGTAGATGTGCTAATTTGTTCACAATATGCATGTGTATGTTAATATGACTGTTAGAATACAAATGTCATTTTGTGAGTTTCCTGCTAGTGTGTGTTCACTCCAACTCATCTGGGCTCTTCATCAAACTTTATGAGCTCGCATCTCCTTGAATAATCTACTGAGTGTTAAGAAATGACTTAGGCTGGGGGAATCCATTAGAGGCCCATAGTAATATGCACAGCAGAGTGTGCTAATCAGTGAAACTTCTTTTTGAAGTGGACAATAAGAGACAGAGGGACATGAACAGCAAATCCTAGAGGTGAGCTGGTCAATGCAGAGACAGCCTTAACTAGGAAACAGGCCAAGGGGGATGCTTATTTTCTCCTCTCTGCAGCTCTTGTGTTTACAGATGGCAATGATAAAGCCTTTGTAAAAGGATGCATGCTATACTCAAAGAATGCCTAGTTGTAGGTAAATGGGTAATGCCAAGAGCCAAGGTGACGGCAGAAGCTTGAAGGTAAATGAGATGGATCAAGGAAAGAGATAACTTATCTTCCGTCATCTTTGCCCAGAGCATGAGGTTCAAGCTCTCTAAATAATGTTCAACTGATGACAAACAACACAAACTGTTGGAAAGGGCTTATTCACTTGTATTCTAGGATGTCCCATCCATAGACTTGGGCTTCTAGGAAGAGGGTGGATAGCTAGTGTGTGGGCATGAGCTTGTAAAACATGCTCCACCAGGAGGCTGAAGGGGTAGGAAGACAAAATGAGTGTGGAGGGAAGAGGCTGTGCTGCGATCAAGTGGGGAGGCATTAGCCTGAGTGGCTACTTGGATATCATTACCATTGGCCTTTTGCAAGCACCAGTGAGTTTCTAAGGCAAGGAGGTGTGAAGTGGCAGTTATCTGACAGAGGTGTAGGTTAGTGCCCCTATGAAACTAATCTGCAAATCAGCCTACTAGAGAAATACACATTTCATAAAATTTCTCCTACCCACTCATCATGCATATGTGGAATATAAGGCTCACCATTCCCCTATGTTATAAGTCCAGGTTCCAATTTCAGAGCTCCGGGGCAGGCAGGTTGAAGAACAAGGTTGGATTCTAGGACCCTTGTTGAAGGCCATAAAGACTCAGCCTTGAAACGGCTGAGAAGTCTCAAGACCTATGTGTCACTGTTTGCCGATTTCTTCTGTGAGTTTACATTTAGAACAGACTGTTAAGAACAAGAACGTGTGCAAGCTCTGGGAAAATAGGTCACAAGAGTTGCTATGTGTATCAAATATGCTTGCTTAACAATGAGATAATTAACCCCAGGTTGTTTCTGCATGGTTAAAAGGAGTATGAAAAATAAACGCGAGGCTTCAGTATTCACTATTGCCCTCCCAATAAATTCTGTCTCACTCCCTCTTTCAGGACTGTTCAACTCATGGGCTGGCTTGGACAAGAGTGGCGCCCAAACCAGGGACACTGAAAACGGGGGACAAAGTGAAGGACACCGTGGATTACAAAGGTGTACACAAAGAGATTGGTGGTGACGTGAGTAGCTATTGGGAGAAAAATGGGGCAAGGAAATAGCAAACAGATTTTTGTAAATATTTTTCAAGATATGATAAAAGCTAGAGGAGCAAAAGTAAGCTACCAAAGTATAGAGAAGTTTTTAGATTTTGTGGTTAAGGTATGTCCTTGGATTCCTGAGGAAGGGACTGTAAATATTGAAACTTGGCAAAAAGTAGGGAAATGGTTAAAAGATCACTACACCACTAATGGACATAGAAGGTTCCCATAGACACGTTTAGCTTATGGGATTTAGTTAGGGATAGCCTGTACCATAGGCATGAGGGACTCTAGCCTGAACACCAATTTGCATGCTCAAACAAAAGTGAAAGTAAACTTCCTTCTGCGCCTCTGCCTCCTCCTCAACCACTGAAGTCACTGAAAAGTTAACTGGAGGGCTTTGAAAGCAAGGATGAGGAACCCCTTGACCCAGGCGATGTGGAGCCCTTAGAGGACAAGGTGGCACATTATAATGATGAGGATTTGGGTATTTTCGCTGCCTCCGAGGCACTTCAACCTGAGAATCAAAACCTGGTGCAAGATACTCAGAAGTCCTGCCCAGATTAAACAAAGGTGGTGGGCTGGGAGGAAGCTTATGCATCATTAGCAGCAAAGATGAGGAAAATGCAAGTCAAGTTAATAGAAAAGCACTCTGAGATAGAGTCCCATGAATGGGTGCCAAAACTTACTGGGGCCAAGGTATTTCAGAGGCTTCAGAGTGCATTCAGTGAAAGGAATCCTTTTCTAGAAGACTTGCCAGTTGCAGCACTGGTTGTGACTGGGGCTCCAGGAAAGGATCTATGCTTAGTGCTGCCGCACATGCAGCAAAACAAGGAGAGGATATAGGGGAGTTCAGTATGCAGTTCCCTGTAACTGAGTGACAGGATGCCCAGGGTAATCTGATGAGAGATCATACTCCTATTCCTTTCAAACAGCTAAAAGAATTCAAGGTTGCTTGTGACCAATATGTCCCGAGTACCCTTTTACTCAATCTTTATTAGATACACTCTCCATCGCGGTACTTGCCCTCACAGAATGGAAACAATTGGCTTTTGAAAATGCCAGGCAGTGCTGAGACCTTTTAGAAAAAAGAGCAACATGTCCGAATATATCAGACTATGCTCGGACATTGGACCTTTCTTTACTCAGGGGCTTGCGACAGCAGCTGCTTTGTAAGGAAAAACAGTAAAGGAGGGTTAATAATACTATGGAACTTAAGGGGTCCCTGCAGGCTGGGCTCCCTTCCCCCTCTGCTATTCCAGCCAATACACATGAGATCATTTTAGATTTAAAAGATTGTTTTTATACCATGCCCTTGGATCCAAATGATTGTAAAAGATTTGCCTTTAGCGTCCCTTCCACCAACTTCAAAGAGCCTATGAAGAGATCTCATTGGCTTGTTTTGCCTCAAGGGTTGGCCCCGAACCGGAATTAATATGGGGACGAGGGCATGTTTGTGTTTTTACACAGGATGCTGATGGAGCACGGTGGCTGCCTGAAGAGTTGGTGCGGTTTGCAAACCATGCGGATGGTAATTTGCCTCGGTGTGTTTCTGAGGACATTGCTCAGTGAGCAGTATAGGCTTCTGTTCCTGATTTACCCTTCTTACATCCTCCTGTCTGGGAAGATCCGGAAATCAAGGTGTGAGTTAATGACTCATGCTCTCCCTGTACAAAGTGAAGGAAATGTAATCTCACCCACTCCGCAGTCTTTTTCCCCTTGTGGACTAGAGACTCAAAAGAATAAAAGCGTATTGTAGAGATTGTGTCTCACGGACAAGCCCATCAGGTATAATATCTCAAAGGAATTATATATCATAGCTTGGTCTCGCAACCAGGACAATTCTAAAAAAAAAAACACTGCTGAATGGGAAAGGGGGCTGTCTGCAGGACTTTGGTGGTCAGACTCGGGTTTTCTACAAATTCAATGGTGGAAAATAGGGGCTGCTTTAGTGGACACGAAGCTTATGGGCCCTTCCTCCAGACCGCAGGGAAATGTTACTGCCTGCGTACCATCGCCTTATGTACTTTTGGCAGGGAATATTACTATAGATCATGATGATTCTAAGTTTAACATGTCTTGTAATAATTGTAATTTGCCTACTTTTATTACCTGGTCCCCTGAAGATATTATCATCGCCATTTTGTATCAATCTTCTTTTGTTATGCTACCAGTGAATATTACTGGGGCTTGGTGTTCAGAAAGAGGGTTACAGGTATTAGAAGAGATTGAAAAGCATTAACCAGACCCATGTGCTTTGTAGGTTTGCTTATAGCAAGTAATTTAGATATACTAAGTTTAGGTGCTACTGCTACTACTGCAGCAATTGTACTTTCACAAATCATACAAACTGCCCACTGTGTAAATGAATTACCCAAAAATGTGACTACTGTGTTGGGAACTCAAGAAGATATAGACAGGAAGTTAGAACAAAAAGTAAATGCTCTTTATGACATGGTCATGTATTTAGGAGATGAGGTGCAAGGGCTTAAGGCCAGGTCTAGTCTACAGTGCCATGCTGTACGTACATGGATCTGTGTTACACCTAAATAGTACAATAACAGTCAGTATAGCTGGATTAAAGTGAAGAACCATCTTCAAGGTATATAGCACAATACTAATGAGTCTTTAGATTTATTACAACTCCATCAAAAAATATTAGCCATAAAATATGCTAAGTCTCTTGATTTTGATGCCGCTAAACTTGCTGAGGATTGGCTCCAGCATTTTTGAGTTGCTTTCCCTTCATTAGGAAATCTCAGAGGCCTACCTCACATGCTTATGTCTCCAGTCAGAGCGGGAGTGTGTGTATTGTTGATCTCATGCATACTCCCTATGATACTGCACAGGGTTATGGTTGAATTATTGGACTTAAGAACAAAGCTTCATGAAGTACACCTGTGCACTTTGCCCCCTCCCCAAACAGGGGTGTAAGACGGAGGCTGGTTAGTCAGAGATGCGTAAGATGGAGTCTGAGTTTCCCAAACTAAGACGGGTCATAGTCACCAACAGGACTGTGACTGATGACAGGTAAGGGTGATTTGAGGACTCCACAACCTAAGACAGGCACAGTCAGTTGCCGACATTTTGAGTAAAGACACCTTCAGTAAATAGAAAAGGGGGAGATGTTGAAGGCCATTAAGACTCAGCCTTGAAAGGACAGAATTCTCATGACCTATGTATCATTGTGTGCTGATTTCTTCTGCGACTTTATGTTTAGAATAGACACTTAAAAACAAGAACAAGGAAGTATGCAAATGTATCAAATGTAGTTGCTTAACAATGAGATAATTAACCCCGGTTGTATCTGCATGGATAAAAAAAATATGTAAAATAAACTCCAGGCTTCAGTATTCCCTGTTGCCCTCCCAATACTTTTTGTCTCTCCTTTTTCCTTAATCATCACTCCCCCTTTCAGGACTGTTTGACTAGTCGGCTGGCTCTGACAGCCTCTCATGTATCAAAATTCTTAATCTAAAGCTTGAGTAAATTTTAACTCCTTCCAGAAAATTGGTTAGCTTATGGAAAAAAGACCAAACAAAAACCCTGAATACTGAAAATAATAGTCAAGAGATCAATAGTTACACTGCATTAGCTAAATCTGCTGAACTATGCCTCTTTAGAGTATTGAAAGGAAAAGATATTACCTCGAGGACTCGGTTCACCTGACCAAAACATGCTATTGTCAATTGATTTCATGTGCATTTGAAAGATGGACAAAGGAAGGCTGAGGAACAATGAATGCATTAGAATTGTGGTTCTGGTCAAGAATATCTCACTTACCATGGACAGGCAAAGGACAAACAAGTCTGTCTTGGAAGAAGTAATGACAGAGTGCTACTTAGAGGTAAGGATGGTGGGAGTTCATATTATATACTTTGGACATATTATCAGAAAACATCATTCCTTGAAAAGGATATTCTGTTTGCAAAAGACGAAGGGCAGTGAAAAACATGAATCCCTCTACTAAATTGATTAACAAAGTGATTGCGACAATTTGTTCACCCTCACATCACGGCCCACCAAACCCCAAGCATGATATTCCTGCTCAAATTGGCCAATGCACAGAGAGGACCATAGGCCCAGCCACACCACAAGACACAACATCCCTCAATGACCCATAGCACTTTGAGGGACAACACTAGTGGCACAGTGTGGGAAATGTGCTCGATCTGACTCCACCACACTGGGGCAAAATGCTAAGGGCATGCAACAGAGCAGCAAGGGGAGCAAAGCAATGAAGTGCCCGGGAAATAAAAAAATAGAGTGTGTGGCCAAGGCATGGTACCACATCAAACTCAACCGATAGTAAAATACTCTTAATGGTCAGAAAAGAAACCTGGGACGATTTCTAGTCTTTTCTCTTTTTCTCCAATAGTTGTTTTTTGTTTGTTTTGCTCTGTCTTGTGTTTGTGCTTACTATTGTCTTTGCATGTCTATCTAGATAAGATAGGCAAGATAAACACACCAGAGGAGAAAACAATGGGGCTGATGGTTCTGGGGGGGGATACAGGAGACGGGGAAGCGGGGGGGAAAGGAAGTGGTTGTTAACCTGGGGTCAAGGACACAAGTAATCTAAAATCCTAAAATCAATGTCGAAGATAGTCTGGGATGCCTGGTAGGGCGTGATCAAGGGCAATGTAATGAGAGGAATTACTGAAAACTGATGAATGCCAAACATGATAGTGGGACAAGAGGAAAGTAAAAGGAAATAGAGGAAAGTACTAGGAGACAAAGGGCATTTATAAATTTCTAAATACAGTCATTTGCATATTTAAATATATATGATGAAACGGAAATAAATCTATGTACATATATTTAAATGTTAAGTATTAAGGTAGCAGACGGACATTGGACCTCTATTCCAGTACTCCCTCAATGAAAGGAGACTTTGCTCTAATAACCTGGCATTCTGTGATGCTCAGCTTCCTGACACAATCAATTAAGACAAAATGGTGCAGAAAGTTGATGCTGTCTGCCTATCAAAATAATAGCATCTGGGGTCCTAAAGGTCATCTAGCTGAGAAGCAACAAACTCCACATGGAAGAAGCACACAAACCCGTGTGATCATGAGGTATCAATAGGATCAGGGATCAGGCATCAGAGACACAAAACAAAAAATCCTATTAATGTGAAAGAGGGGGAGTATGGAATGAGACATACAGTCCATCTGTAGGCAAGTGGACACCCCCTTACAGAAGGGTATTTTATAAACTAAACCAGGACACTTGTAAATATATATACATATATATGTATATATATTTATGTGCTGTATACATCTATTATATATATTATGTATAATCATGATATATAAAATCATTCTATATAATATATATAATCATTATATATTATTATGTATTATATATAATGGATAGACATATAAAGCACAAAAGAATATAGCAGCTAATTAGTCCACACAGCTGTACAAAGTGCTCAGTTCATCTCACTTCCATGAAACATTTAATATACTGGAAATCCTTCAACTCATGAGAGCCCCTGGGTCCAAGGTCAAGGAAGCAGACAGGTGAGTCTTATGTAGGGCAATGCAGGCAGTGTGGACACAGGAAGCAAACAGAAGGTCAGGTCATCAACAGTCAGCAAGACAATAGGATCCAACAGTCCCAAGCTCAAGTGATGTATAAACCAGCAACATGATGAACCACTTATCGAAGGAATCTCAAGTTCTAGCGACATGATCCACAGGTTGGCAGTCCCACTGTTAGTGTAGCTCACAAGTTGGGGCAGAGAACTAGCAGGCACACCCGGATCTGATCAGAAGGGAGCAAGAGAGAGAGAGAGAGGCAGGATTTGCCTAGCCATTTATCTATTTGCCCTCCAATCAAACTGCAACATTATTAATACCATGTTCCTATTGCCCAAGTTGGCACAATAAACCAACCTATCAGAAAAGGTGAAAGGATGAGAAGAGCCAGTTAGGGTGCAGTATAGCACCAATGAAACATACAACTCTTCTCTACATCTTTAGTGCTCCCTCCCCCCCCAACCCCCCCCCCCCGCCCCACTATCATGAACCCAAACCTACCATACAATTCTGGCTAGACTAGAGAAAGCACATGGTTACCGATAAGAGCTAGAAACACAGGGAATCAAGGGCAGATAAAACCCAGCAGGACCGATAATCAGAGTAGCAATACCAGGGGGGTAAGTAGTAGGTGGGGGGTGAAGGGGGAAATAAACACAATGATCTACATATAACTCCTTCTCAGGAATGGACAACAGAAAAGGGGTGGAAGGGAGACATCTGTCAATATAAGACACGAAAAAGCAATAAAAACATAAATTATCATGGCTTCATGAGGGAGGAAAAAAACGAGGAGCTGATACCAAGGGCTCAAGTATAAAGAAAATTTTTTAAAAACAATTGATAGCAACATATGTACAAATGTGCTTAACACAATGGATGTATGCATGGATTGTAATACAAGCTGTATAAGCCCCTAATAAAATGAGTTAAAATAAATTAATTAATTAAAATTTTAAAAACATACATTCATCCTCAATTGTGAGGATGGCACAGGAGAGTGCAGTGCTTTGTTGTTGTGCAATGGGTCCCTGTGAAATCGAATTGACTCAATGACAGCTAACATAACAGTCCCAGAATCCACAAATATGCATCCAGCACAAACACAAAGACATTAGTGTGTGTTTACATAAGGTATTATTTCTCTCATTAACAAAGGGAAGAGGTTTCTTCAGTTAATAAAATTGGAACAAACAAGGTGACAACGAAATCACTGAGGCATTCCTACCCCTCATTAATCCATTCTTTTGGTGAGCTGAAGGCAGTTCTCTAAGGGCCTCACAGCATGCCAGATGGCAGAGTATTTTCACAAACATGAGCTCTAGTCTAAGGGCAGCACAGTCACTAAGTTTTTTTTTTTTTTTTTTTTTACAAACCCTTGTGTGGAGGGCTGACTTTCAATAGATCACAGCGAGGGAGCTGCTCTGCTATGTACAAAACCCCGACACAGAAGCAGGTCGTCTGCGAATGGTTTAGCACCAGGCTCCCCACGAACGTGCGGTGCGTGACGGGCGAGGGGGCGGCCGCCTTTCCGGCCGCAACCCGTTTCCCGGGACGTGGGGCACTCTGTACCAGACCCCGGTTCCGAAGCACAGCGGGGGCAAGCGCGCGGCCCGCCGAGGCGGATGCGCTCGTGGCCCACCTGCCGGCGGGGATGGCGGAGCGCCAGCTATCCGAGGCCAACCGAGGCTCCGCGGCGCTGCCGTATCGTTCCTCCTGGGCGGGATTCTGACTTAGAGGCGTTCAGTCATAATCCCACAGATGGTAGCTGTGCCCCATTGGCTCCCCAGCCAAGCACATACACCAAAGTCACTAAGTTTTGAGTAGCTATTTGTCTTTCAAGGAAACTGTGAATCATGTAGTCCTGTACACTGAGGGTTCAGCTGGAAGATCAGAGATCTAGCAGAGCAAGAGACTGACAATAGTTAACTCACTGGATTTCAGTATGTTTAGAAGGTCTATAATCAATTGAATCAAAATAAAATGTCATGAGAAACTTCCAGCCTAACTGTATGATACATGAAAACTAAAAATTTTGGCAGAGTATTCACAAAAGATGAATAAACACTTTTTTTTACTGTTTTGTTGTTTAAGTTCAACTTATTGGGTTCCAACATAACAATAGTTTTGAGAGAGTACTTAGTAACACCATCTATGAGACCAGAAGTAACCTGAGACCAATGTCAGATAATGATACTTTAAGAAAACTGTAGACCAGTGTTGATAAGGGATCTGAATGAAAAAGTTACATTAAAAGCAGGAAACTGAGACAGATAATATATTAAAATAAGTATGTATCATGATTAATTCTAATTCATCCCAGAACTGAATTAACACAAGAAAATAAACACTCAAATATGTCTACTGATGGGGGGGGGAAAGTCAATTATCTAAATAGACACAGAATACATACTAAACAAAGTCAAAAGCTTTTCACGTTAAAAACAACTACAAATCTAACATGAAATAGGTCAAATCCAATATGCTAATACACATTCATGAAAAAAACTGCAAATTTCACATGTAGAAGAGGAAAAAATTCACACTACCTCAGAATCAGCATAAACATACGTGTCCATTTCCACCACTCATATTAAAAATTGTACTAGCTAGATTAATCAGAAAAAAAGAATTAATAAAAGGAAGAAAAACTTCCAGAAACAAATGAAAATTCCTTCTTCATCATAAATTGATGATTTCATATAAAAAGATGCCAAATAGGTGATAAATGCTATAGCTAGTAAATGTAAAAAAGTTGTAGGCTACATTTCAACACTCAAAAATAATTTGGTACTTAAATCCCTAGTGATTAACTGCTAATCTCCAACTCCCAAACTATTAACTCTTATATATTAAGATGCTGACCATCTTTCCAACACACCGATACCCTCCTAAAACACAAGAGGAGGAGGAGGTGATGCTGTTTGCTAGCGAATAGTGAGCTGGCCAGCCCGGCTGCAGGGCTAAAATGGGCACAAACAGGAATAGTGGATTTATATACGCACTTGGCAGGTAGCACACATATTTCCGAACAAGACTACTGGTCGACCTCCTTAGTGGTGATCCAAAAGGATACTACAAAAACGTGTGCATGGTACACACACATGCACATATGTACACACAAAAATCACGTAAGTAAAAAAATAGAATTGAAAATAGACATTTTGTGAAACATTTTGAAACGATGATAAGATCTAAGAAACTAAAATGGAATCCAACTCAACTATTTAAAAGTTTGTGAGAACAGGAGGGAGAGCCTGGGGACCCCAGGGTTGGAGAGCGCCGACAGTGGGCCAGGGATCCAACTGGCATGCTGACACACAGTGCACAATGTGAGCATCTCCAACGTGTTTTCCTAATAGGATCTACCAGTCGACCACCTACGTAGTGTCTAGAAAAACAATTAAGTCCCCACTCAGTGGCTGGTATACCCACCTTGTCGGGCAGGGGGCAGCCTGGGAATCCAGATTAGGGGCCATCAGGGTGTGTGGAAGCTGCTCCAATCTCTCTCTTTCTCCTCCTTCCGCTCCTCTGTCCTCCCTCCTCTCTCCTCTAACCCAGCCCTTCTCTCTCCACCCCCATCTTACAGGGGAGATCAGATCAAATCATTCCAACATTGAAGGATTAAAAAGTGACATCACTATGAACACTTGGCCACCACAAGCCAGTTATCCCTGTGGTAACTTTTCCAGCAATTCCTGCTGAAAACCCAAAAGGTCAGAGGAATCTGGAGGTCCTGCTTTCACAGTCTATATTCCTGAAAATCAAGATCCAGCAAGCTTTAGCCCTTCTGCTCCAGGGGAGGTTTCTGTCCTCCCTCAGCTCACCTTAAGACACCTACATTACCTTTGCCAGGTGTACTGTCCCAGTCAAACAACCCACTTGACCCTGAAAAGTCCATGGAGACTCTAGCTAAGGCTCAGAGGGAGCACTGTAAGAAATGCCAGTGCAGCAGCAGAGACTTACTCTTGTGTATGTGCACAAGGTGCTCCAGTAAGTCCCCTTGGACTTCAGCATCTCATTCAGGGCCATGGACATCGTGCACTCGTTGATCGACAACTGTGGGCTCATCGCCTACCAGGCATCTCAACTGGCACATTCCAAACTGCTCCACCATCAAAGCCTGGGACATCCTGGCAACTGTGCGCCTGCTGTTGCCTTGCAGGCAGGCTGGCCAGCTCTCGCTGCACTCTAGTAAAGTAAATTGTCCTTCAGCCTCACAACGTTCATAACCCAAGGGCCCATTTCAGGGTCACTTCCATTTTCATCCCCAAAATAGAAGTCAAGTACTTTAGCATTACTTTTTTTTTTGTTTCTTTGTTTCAGTTTGTTTTTTTGATTCTTCTGTGCATAGTTTAGTTAGATTGCTTTTATGATGGAGAACTTTCTTTTTTTCTTTAACACTTTTTGGGGCACTGAATCCACATATCCCACAAATTCCCACAATTCCATAGTTCAGCCATCTTAAGCACTGCAAAATCATTACCACAATCGATTTCATATTGTCTATTTTCCCACCATGATTAAATCGCCTTTAAAAAGGCTTATTAGTCACTTTCAGTTCTAGTGTTCAGTCCCCTCAATCCTTCATTCTTAGTCCCCAACTCCGCCAGCCACCCACCCTGACCCCACCCAGACATCCTTACAAACCATCGCATGTTATTTCATCTCCAGATATCCACTCCTTCTGTGCTTCACAAACTGAACCCAACAGAAGCAATAAAGAATACCAAGGAAAGGAAATGGGAATGGTTTAAAAAACCATAGTAATATATAGATAGAATTCTAAACAAGGGGTTAAGAAAAAAAAGGGCCGCGACCAATATTTTAAAGCCAGGGAAGACGTTTCTGTCACGAACTCAGCAAGAAATCTTGTGCCTAGAACAGACTCTGATCGGGTCCAGAGGGAGGTCAGCAGAACAAGACCCCGGGGCTCACCTTTGAGCTGAGGTGGTGCAAGGAGTCTCGGGGAGCAGGCATCGCTGTGTGGAAGGAAACAAGGGAGGGGGGTTAGGAAACTCACAAAGCAACAAATCTGGGAACCCGGACCCCCAAACCCCAGCCGTGATCCCCTTTCTCCAACAGGGACTCCCACCATGAACCCCACCCAATCCGAAAGCGGGGAAATAGGACTGGCCTTAGGGACACCCGCCCACCTCTCACCAAGAGAAGCGCTGGCAGGGTTCCTGGGGGAGAGAAAGGGCGCTTGCACCCTAGTCAGCTGGACTAAAATAGCCTCCGCCCACATACATGTCCCGGAGCCCAGAGCCTCCCACCTGGGAGCGCCGGCAACAGGGTGCTCAGGCTGTGGGCGCTTCTCTGGCACCCCAAGCAGAGTACCGACAGTGGAATCCTTGCAGTGAGTTGCAGTTCAGAATAAGACACCGCCACTTCCGGCCCTGTCTGGGCGTGACCCGGGGTGGGAGGAGCTGACGGGGTCAGAGAGGGGTAGGGGTCTGCCTTCACTTCCTCTCAAGGCAGCTCTTTCCCCGCCCATTTCTGCTGATATGCCAGCACAGGCGCCTGGTGAGGGGGTGGGCGGGGCCTGGCCGGCTTGGGGCGGGGCTCGGGGAGGAGCCAGAGAGGAGAGAGGCGGTCCACGCCAAAGGGCCCACACCTGTGGCTGAAACTCCAGCGGCAAAGACTCAGATAACAATGGCTGAGGCACCAGTAATTTGGCCCTTTGCAGAGGGAGTGCATGGGTGACATGGTTGAGATAGAACCATGTACGTTGGGTGTGGATGTGCATCCTCCTAACAAACTGGAAACACCCAACCCCCCAACTCTGCCAAAGTGTTAATGGGGCTGAAGCAAGAACTGAGGGTCCCTGCTTAACATATGAGTTCAAACAGTTACCGTACCATGGGCTCAGAAGATAAAGGGGGGCCTGGCCTCTATCACTTTCTGTTTATAAGGACAGGACTCCCTCATATGCAAATTATCTTTCAGGCACTACGGTACAATTTCACCCTTGGGGTGGGAAAACTATCAGTTCTCTTCAGACAGGGCTGTGGGTCTCTTGGGAAACAGAGCTGTGGTCTAAAGATGCTATTGCTGTGTGTTCTGCTGTGCCTGGTGACAGTTCCCCAAGGTGAGAGATTCAGATATCCGACCTGGGTCTATGGAGATAGTTATGACTTCAAGTGACTGACATGGAATATATATATTTTTTAATTTGCAGGCGTCCTGTCCCAGGTGCAGCTTCAGGAGTCGGGTCCAGGACTGGTGAAGCCCTCCCAGAAGCTGTCCCTCACCTGCATTGTCTCTGGTTTCTCCATAACAAGCAGTGGTTACTGTTGGAGCTGGATCCGCCAGACCTCGGGGAAGGGGCTGCAGTGGATGGGGTGCATAGATTATGGTGGTCCTTCCAAAGCCGACTCTCCATCACCAGAGACACATCGAAGAATCAGTTCTCCCGGCAGCTGAGCTCCGTGACCGCTGAGGACAAGGCTACGTATTACTGTGCAAGGAGCACAGTGAGGGGAAGTCAGTGTGAGCCCAGACACAAACCTCCCCTGCAGGGAAGACACTGGGCAGCAGGGGGCGCAGAGAACCCAGCCTTAGACAGGCACAGGTGGATGACAGGGAGGATTTCCTGTTGGAATTAGGGCTTTCTCACTTAACTCTTAGCCTCCCCTGGCACGGGTTTTCATTTTGCCATCTTTTTATCTATTTTACATTGGGATGCAAAGTTCAATGTCAGTAGTTTGAAATCACCAGCTCCTCCAAGCGAGAAAGATGAGGCTGTTTGCTCCTCCAAAAGATTAACAGTGTCTGACACCCTACGGAGCAGTTCTACTCTGTCCTAGAATCACTGTGATTCGGGATTCAACGGTGCCAATGGCTTATAGTTATCGAATTTCTGAATTTGCATCTTGTTTTGTTTATTTATGTCCATTAATTTGTTTTCTGTGTATTCTGCATTGTGTTTAATCATACTTCATATTATTATCAGGAATTGTTCTATTTTTAAAAATTGTTCTATTTTTTCCATCATCCTGGTCTCCACAAAACTTCATATATCGTATTCTCATTTTAATTATATCATCCTTTTCTGTGACATCTTTTATATTATTTTAAAAATCTTTATTAACATGTTAATGGTTTTCCTTTTAAATATATTTTTCCTGATTGTGCTTCAATTTACAAGGTTCTTTTATAAAAATAACCTTATTCTCCCTTCAAGTTGAATTACTCCCCTTCTTGTGTACTGCACACATATAACTGTTGATTTCTGTTAAACCAGTGTCGTAAGTCACTGACAAAAGCTCAGCTCACACACAGGCTCTGTGTGCAACAGTAGTTTGCTCACAGAGAAGAGACAGAGCCGGCTCACCATCAGAGTAGGCAGCAGTCCTCACAGCCAGTGGTTTCACTCTGTGGCCAGTGCAGGGAGGGAGGTTTGCAAGCATCCCTCCTTTGTGCTGCAGTTGAAGAACAGCAAACATAGAGAAATAAGGCTGTGCTGTGAGCTGAAATCTCCTTGAAGGCAGGGAGTAGGTGTTTTTTGTTGTTTCTTGCTGTATTCAATATCATGCATATGACAAGCAGTTTGCGTGTTCAGCATGAGCCACAGGGCGTGTTGCAGGACACCAGCTACTAAAGAGTGCTTTTGGATCCAGAATATTCTGAGAAAGGCAGTCAACTGACAAGATCCTCACATTCCAGTAGCCAGACTGACACATCCGAAGCACACCTAGGTCTGTTATGGATTCCGAGGAAGGGCTGCTGACTGCACTTGGACTGCCTGCTTCCTCAATTTAAATTCTTATTGGAGTTTATCTCATGTATTTTGTCATTGGGGGATAGCATTCTTGAATTTCAGCGATATGTTTTTCTTTTTGATGGTAGATGAAAGCCAGAATTGATTAACATAAAGAGACAGCAAGTAGAATAAGGGTTTCTGGGACTACAGTGGAGTGGTGGTGGTGGTGGAATAAAGGGAGATGGTGCCACTAGTTGAGAAAGGAAGATGATGTTTTCAAGCTAATTGGGGTAGCAGTTGTATAATACTGCTTGATGCACTTGAACTACGGATGGATATGACAACTGCATTTGCTCCCAATAAAACAGTTTTGGAGGAAAAGTGAGACAATAAATAAAATATTAAATAAAGAATATTTATTCCATTGCTAACACTTTTTATAAATTCAAATTTCTGGCTTATATCATAATCTCTTTTCTGATTGAATATTTTAGCTAGTCTTTTGAAATGTTGTACCAGCAACACTCTCCATCAGTTTCTAATTGTGAGTAAAAAATGAAAACTATGTCATATTCTAAGTTATTTTTATCATATATGTGCTACAAAATAATATTTTCAACATTCTTCTCATACATAATTCAATGGAGAGGTACATAGTTTATTGTGCCAACCTGGCCGATAAACACTTATGGGGTCAATTGAAGGGCCGAGGGATAAATGGCTTGGTGAGCCTCGCTTTTCTAGTTCTAGGGTCACTTGTTTTCTGATGGTCAGACAAGGGTGCAGCTGCCTTAGACAGTTCCCTGCTTCATCTGGCAAGGCTCACTTCCTGCAAGAACATCCCTTAAGAGAAGCTGCATGGACCTACCCCCATGAAGCCCTGAGTGCTAGAACAGCTGAGGGGTGACCCTGCCTGTGCTGAGATGCTTACACATTCTCTTACTTGGCTTTCTTCCTGCCATCGGCCTCATTGTGCATGTTTTGTGAGATGGAAGAAGACTTTGTGGATTGGTGTTGGGCATATGGGCTAATGTTGGCGTTGTGGGCTTGGGTACCACTGAGTTAGGATGTTTTCTTGATGTGCACTTAACCTTTATATAAAACTCTCTTATACATATGAGTTTCTGTGGATCATTTATCTAATGTACCCAGACTAACACAAATGGCATTAGATTATTATTGTGTTCAACAATTTCCAACAGCTGCAAAATTCCCTCCCAAACGCATCACAGAAACCCATAAAAAAATTCTCACTTGACAATTTCTTCTTTAACATGGAATAAATAACTCTATAACTCTCTTGCTTGAATTACTTTGAATAGAAATCTGCTTTAAGTATGGTTCCTATTTCTGTGGACAGAATGAACCCTAACCTCTGTTTAATACTTTGATTGTCTTTCAGGCAAATGTCTTTCTTGATTGATATTTTATTGTGGCATATATCTCATAACAATATCTATATAAATATCTACATGAATCGATCTCACTTCATTCCACTGCAACCAATTCAGAGTGTTCGCAACTTGTATCATTCTCTATGGCCAAAGCTTTTCACGGTGAGTGAGAGTCAGTGTGAGTCCAGACAGAAAACCAGTCTCAGGGAGAAAGCAGACTTGCATGGATGCTAAGGACCCACCAGCTCTGGACCAAGAGAAGATAGAAGTGAAGACAGGAGTCTGGGTAAGGACTGCAGTGCCTGGTCAGCTAGAACTGCTGTGCTGACCACTATGGTAGCTCTACTGCCCATGGCAGGAAACCTGCAAAGACAACTCCAGGTAATACTCCTGACCAAGAGTCTGAAAGCTCAGTACCAGAAAAGAATGTTGCTGAGGTACCCACAGATGTGGAAGACAGTGTAAGTCCAGGAAACGCCTCTCGCTGTTAGCAGGCGCCTCTCAAAATACACTGAGCCCAATGCCCACCCTCGGTACTAACTCATGAGAGGATAAATGCACTTTTTCTTATTTCTGTGGTTTCTTTTAACCACACAATAACCATATTGTTAGGAAACCTTTTATTCCAACTCTAAATCTAGAAGATAGGGTTAAAGTATTTTTACTCCTTTCTAAATATTCTGAAATATCATAGGGCCAAGGAGCTTTATGGATGACATACTCTTGTTTCCCTATGTGTTCAGATGTATGGAAAGATTCAGGTAGGCCTGGTCTTGTTACCTAAATATCGTGAGGATAGAGATTGTCTTTAATTTCAATAGAACATCTGGGTATTTTGATGGAAATGACATAAAGCTACATTAAACATGAAATCTGCACAGATGTTTGTATGATTGCTAGAGTGAAGACCTCAGGGAGAAGACTGTATTCTCCCATGGCTGTCAGGGTAGCCAGCGCCTCACAAATCATCCCAGGTCTGGTAGGCACAATTGTACAGTGATAATAATTAAAGATTATAGTAAACTCATAGAGAAATACAGGCGATAGAAGAAAGAGTAAAATGATGGAATCAGACAAATTTCATGTTAGCATGCTCACCGTAGCCCCGCTTGGTGATTCCCATAGAGATGGGAGACCTGAGGGCAGGAGAGTGAGGGGAAGGCGAACAAGGGGAGAGGGGACACGGAAGCGAGGACCGCAGAGGAGAGCACCACGGGAGAGAGATTCTTTATTTCTAACCAAGATTTATATACCTTTGAGGGTGTGCAAGCCCCCTAATTTCAGGTAAAGACACACATCACAGGGAGGGGTCATACTATAGGTAATACAGTAATGAGAGGATGAAAATCTAGGGGTATACAGGCAATAGGAAGGGGAGAGATTGGGGTATACCTGTGCCAAGATGGACGGATCTCAGATTCAGGATGGCAGCCTAACTTTGGATGTCACTGAGCAGGTTTGACCACTTCTCTGGCTCTCCATGGAAACAATTACCTCCCACAATACGCTGGCAAATAGCCTCTAATGTTTGGCATATTTTTAGGGAAGACAAAGCTGGGGAAAAGTCTTTTTAGATTACACACTTGGACACCACCATTCTGCCCTTTCCAACTTTTTACATACAACCGCACCTCCCACATGCAAATACCTAATATGCATTCAGATGAAACCACAGCATACATGTACTTAAAGTCATATGCCTTCTCACCCTGGAGAGCATTCCTTTATCATGAATCTCAGCCACATGAACATGAATTGTGTATGGCTTTTCTTGTTTCTGGTGGCAACTCTGGGAGGTGAGTGCTTCAGAGATTCGTACATGAAGTCTGAGATTACAGCATTTGAGCACACGACTCACTGTGTTTGTCTTTATACCCAGGTATCCTGGCCAAGGTGCAATTATGAGTCAGGTCTTGGACTGGTGAAGCCCTCACAGACCCTGTCTCTCACCTGTACTGTCTCTGGATTCTCTTTAACCAGCTATGGTGTGTACTGGATCTGCCAGGCCCCAGGAAAAGGACTGGAGTGAGTTGGTGATATACGGGGTGATGGGAGCACAGACTATAATCCAGCTCTCCAGGCCCAAGTCAGCATCACCTGGGCCACCTCCAAGAGCCAAGTTTATTTAAAACTGAGCTCTGTGAATCCTGAGGACACAGCCGTGTATTACTGTGCTAGAGACACAGTGATGGGAAGTCAGTGTGAGCCCAGACACAAACCTTAGTACATCAGGTCATGGTTTAAGCAGATGCAAGAGACTTAGGTCAGTGATGCTTTCCTCTCAGAAGCTGTGGTTCCCTCGCCTTGTCAGCACCTCTCTAGGGACCATTGTGCAGAGTGTGATTCTAGGGAATCTCCAGGCATCTGACCATACTTCTTTTTATAGGGATGGCCTTTATTTACCATCTACCCAAAGGCAGACTTCACAACAATATGTACTCAGATCTCAGTTTACAATTCAGGATACTAACTAGTGCCATTTGTTGTCAAGTTAAAAATATTAAAAGAAAACCAAACCCACTGCCATTATTTCAATGCCAATTTATAGTGAGTTTCTGATTTTTACTGATGTAGAATCCTCTGTCTTTCTTCCATGGAGTGGCTAGTAGTTGCAAACTGGTGAATGCAAATCTTAGCACAATGCATAACCACTATGCCACCAAAACTCCTTATAAAAATATTAATGCAGTATAAAATTCTTATGTGAGCCTCAAATTTTCTCCAATCCATCAGCTGCATATCCAATATTTTCATTCCAGTGAATACTCACAAATATATGTTTATGTAATAATTTTAACTTACAATAACCTGCATAATATTTTGTTAGGGATCTTTAAGTTGGCTTAAGTTCACAGTGATCACATGAACAACAGTGAGGTGGTTAGTTTATTGTGCAATGTAGCGGATAAACACGTGGTGTTAATTGAAGGGCAGAGTGCTAAATGGCTCGGTGAGCCTCATCTTTCTAGTTCTCGGGTCTCTTGTTTTCTGATGGTTGGACCAAGGTGCAGCTGCCTTAGCCAGTTCCCTGCTTCAGCTGGCAAGGGTTACTTCCTGCAAGACATCCCTGAGAAGAAGCCACATGAACCCACCCCAATGCACCCTAGATACTGGAGCAGCCATGTTGAGACCTCTGCCAGAGCTGAGATGCTTACACATTAATTGACTCAGCTTTCCTCCTACAGTCGGTGTCAATACATGTATTTTTGAGATGGAAATGGACTTTGTGGATTGGTGTTGAACGTATGGGCTAATGTTGGACTTGTGGGCCTGGGCAGCACTGGTTGGGGATGTTTTCTTGATGTGCACTTACCTTTATATAAAGCTCTCTTATACATATGAGTTTCTTTGGATTTGTTTCTCTAAAGTACCCAGACTAATACAAACAGGATGAAATACTGCCCGAAAGTGCGCCATCCTTACAATCATCCCTCTCTTTGGACTCATCATTGCAGCCTTAGGACAATCAGTCCCATTGAAAGTCTCTCACATTTTCATTGACATTCTACTTTACCAAGTACAAGATCATTCTCTGGGTTCTGGTTCTCCTTAATGTCATGCCCAAATAAGTGAGATACAATCTTATTTGAATGATTACAAGAATTAAACAAGATGTGTTTACTCCAAGACAGACCTGCTTGTCCTTCAGGCAGCCCATGACAGATTTAATATTATTCTCTAACACCATGTGCTATTCTGGGTATACTAGAGAAACAAATCCAGGGAGAAACTCACATGTGTGTAAGAAAGAGCTTTATATCAAAGAGTATTTGTATATTAAGAAAACATCCCAGCTCAGATCAAGTCCATAAGTCCAATATTAGCCCCTATGTCTGATATCAGTCTATAAATTCTTCTTCAGATTCATGAAACACATGCAATGATGTAGATCACAGGCCGGTGGGTGGAAAGTCTTGTGGTTCTTATGGTGATGGAAGCATCTCAGCACTGTCATGGGTCTGCACATGGCCCCTCCAGTTCCAGGGCTCTAGCTGCATCAGTGTAGCTCCATGTGGCTTTGTAAACAGGAATGTCTCAACAAGAAGAGATGCTATCTGGGTCTGGCTTCCAGGGAGATATTCATCTCCTTTGCACCTACAAATGAAGTCATCAAGCTGAGATCTCATTGACAGGCTAGACTCCATCCCTTCCCAAGTTGACAAGAGATGATGAAACTGCCACAACATAACCCAAATGCATCAATTCCTTGATATGTCTTATGGGGTATTTGGCCATTACAGGAGTCACTCTTAGTTTTCACAATTCTGGGAGGTGTTTCTGGCACTGAAGACGGTGCCCAGGGTTACTACTAAAATCACACAATGCATTGGACAGAATCCCATATTAAACACTCAAGGAACAAATAATAGTAATAGTATTGACCTAGAAGAACTCTACATAATGTCTTAAGACCAGTCAACATACACATAAATATTCACCTGTAGGAAGTAAAAGTAGATACATGTAAATTATATGTAGTAGAACCTGGACCACAAAACTATGTGGGCATGATTAAATGCTCAACTTCTAGCCAAAAGGTTGGCAGTTCAAAACCACATGGTGACTCAGTTGGTTAAAGACCTGATAAGGTTATCCCATCATTATTACAGAAAAGAAAATCCTTTCAGAGAGTTCTGTTTCATGTAGGGTCACTAAGAGTCTTTATGTTCCTGCACCCAAACAACCTTGGATGCTTAATGTTCTATAAATACGAAGACAAGACTTTTGCAACCAATATTTAACCAAGGCAAAATGAAATTCCACATAAGAACAATTATAAAGAGTGTAGTCTGTTACATATTTCCTTTTGCTAAGGAAAATAAAACATATATCCTTTCCCCAGCACTGTCATTCAACTTTGGAAGAATATTGTGTCTTTTCATTTAATTTTGATGATGTTAAGTGCCACAGAATCAATTTCAAATCTCAGTGATTCAACGCAAAACAGAACTGAATAATGCCTAGTTCAGCACCATTATCACAATAAATATGTTTGAGCCCATTGTTACAGCCACTGTGTCAGTCCATCACCTTCTTCTTTACTGATCCCCTTTATCATTGATGATGTCTTTCTCAATGGACTGGTGCCATGATAACATGTTCAAGTACATGAAACTAAGTCTCACCATCCTTCATTCTAAGGAACTCCCAGGCTATGTTTCCCTCACAAGAGATCTGCTTGTTATATTGATAGCCCAGTCCATGGTACTTTCAACATTCTTTTCCAAAAGGTAAGTGAATGGCCATAAATTTGGTTATGGACCCCCTTATTCATAGTCCAGGGCTCATATTCATATACTAATATTGAAAGTATCACCACTTGGCTTCTCAAAGTGACATTTAAAAAGCCCTTAATATGGGCTTCTTAGTACAAAGATATACAGAGATGTGGTGATGTAATGGGATAAGTATTGGGTTGCTCACCACAAACCAGCCAACCATTCCTCCTAAGTAAGATGAGGTTGTCTTTTCCTGTTATTATTTACAGTCAGAGAATTTCTATGAGCAGCTTTAATCAATCTTATAAGGTTCCCATGAATCAGGACAGGTGCACTCGCAGTGGGTTTAGTTTTTGAGGAAGAGATCATTCATTTCCTAGCTCAGTTGCGTGGTTTACTGATTTTCCCTCAGTGCAGAAGAATGTCTGGCGTGTTCATAGCTCTCAGAACTCAAATGAATAAATTAATGCACACACTAGTGGATGCATTTTTTCAAATCAAACAATACAAGGTACACTGGAACTCGGATAATTTTATGATTGCAAATATTAGGATCTGGGAGGGTATAAATTCAGTGTATGCCTGTGGGCCACCCCACTCTCATTGCTTACATATCACTGCCATACAACGTGCTTCAAGAACCAGCTCTGGAGAAGCTTCCATGTGGAGCTGTGAGCCCTGTCAATTAGCACACTCTTAATAGTCATCCTCTGACCCCCTGATAACAGCCAGTAACACTCATAAGCAAAAGCCTGGTGTGGTTTATTATTTAAATGATATGAACACCCACCCCACCCTCAAGATTCCCCTCTGGAACCAGCAGAATTCCAGAGCCTGCTGTACCAGGGAGACTCTGATACAGAAAGGTCTGCTTGCATTCTTTTTCTCATTTTGATGGTACTGTGTCTCCCATCGTGTCAGTGGCAGGGAGATACAGTAGGTCACAGCAGTTTTAATGACAGGTGGGATATTTAATACTTGTTTTGTAAGTCTCCTTGTGTCCCGTCCAAAGTGAAGCTGCAGGAGTCAGACCATGAGGTGGTGAGGGCATCACAGACCCTCACGCACACTTGCACCATCACTGGGGACTCAGGCTCCAGAACCAGCGCTATTTGGGAGCAGATCAGGCAGCCCTGGGTGGATAGGAAGGAGCTCCTACAGGTAAGAGTGGTTTAGCGAATACACACCATCCTTCAGAGATCATCTATTCATCAACCCAGACACATCCAAGAACCAGTTCTCCCTGCACCTGAGCACTGTGGCCGTGGAGGACCCGGATGCGTATGACTGTGCAAGAAGACACAGTGAGGGAAAGTTAATGTGAGTTCCCATATAAACCACCCTGCAGCACAGGGTTGGGGTTGAACTGAAGGGAATTCAGGGTAATGGGTGTGCTCAGGCCCAAAAAGCACAGGCCCAGGATCCAGGAGTAGGTGCAAGTGAGAGCACAAATAGGATGGTCTGCTGTGGTTTTTAGTTTATTTTGTTCAAACAAAATTTGGATTTTAGCAACAGATTTAGTAGGAATTCCAGTAGGAACCATTCTATTTTCTCTTAATGTAAAAGAAAACGAAGATGAAGCTGAAGTAGTAGAATTAGTAGAACAACAACGAGAAAGGGATTGCTGTAAAGCTTTAGAAAGGAAATAGTAGCATAAGGTAAAAAGTTGTGGAAAGGGAAAACAAATATATTCCATGAAATAAGTGCTAAAAAGTGGTCAGGTGGAAAGCTGGAAAAACCAGGGGTAGAGAGTAGGGTTAGCCTCATTGGAGTTCACAATGACTGCTCTTCACTATAGTTTGCTGGGTCATTCAAGCCTGTGTCCTCAGGTTTCAATCCATTAATTTGCAAGGGGAAACTGTTTTCAAATCTCTCTTGAGTGGTTCATCTGCCTTTCCTTTATGAAGCATATTATGATTTGTGACCATTGGACTTATGTAGAAATAAATTCTTTTCAGCCTCTTCCCTAAAAACTGGTTGATTTATATTTAGAAAAATCAATTCAAGTGAGTCCATTCTGGGAACTGTTTCCAGAGGAGAGTACCTTAGGAATTCAGACATGAGAGTGGGGAGATGCTCCTCTTGAACACATGGCTAACTGTGATTGTCCTTGTTACCTTGGGTCTATCTCAGGTGCAACGCTAGAGGCTGGACCCCAAACATACAATTCACATCTGTCCAGTCACTTAAGACTGATATAAACCCTATAGAGCACTGGTTCTCAACTTGGAGTGTCGATACCCCTTTGGAGGTCGAACTACTCAAGGTAATTAGTTTATTGTGCCTACCTGGCCGATAAACACATGTGGGATTGTTTGAAGGGCCGAGGGATAAATGACTCGGTGAGCCTTGCCTTTCTAGTTCCCAGGTCTCTTGCGTTGTGATGGTCGGACCAGGGTGCAGCGGCCTTGGCCAGTTCTCTGCTTAAGCTGACAAGGTTCACTTCCTGCAAGACATCCCCAAGGAGAAGTCGCATGGACCTACCCCAATACAGCCCTGGAGCAGCCGTGGCAGACCCCTTCCAGCACTGAGATGTTTACATGTTCTCTGATTTGGCTTTCCTCCAGTCATTGTGTGTATTTTGTGAGGTGGAGGAGGACTTAATGGACTGGTGTCAGACATAAGGGTTAATCTTGGACTTGTGGGCTTGGGTACCACTGGGTTGGTATATTTTCTCGATGTGTACTTAACCTTTATATAAAACTCTCTCTGATACACGAGTTTCTTTGGATTTGTTTCTCTAAAATACCCAGACAAACACCGTTTTGCAGGGATCGCCTAAGACCATCAGAAAACACATATTTCTGATGGTCTTAGGAACCAAGACACCAATCCTCTATCTGTCTCCAGGCAGATCCTCCCACATGCAAAAAACACCCACATATGAGTAACTGGTGTAATGATATCATAACTCCAACCCAATCACATACACCCCGTACAAATGCAAGTGTGTGTGACAGGGTTAGTGCCATAATGTGCTTTTGCTTACCAGTAACACATGTGTAGAGAGCAGCTACTTTGTAGAGAGCAGCTGCTGTGTTGAAAGTATCTAGTCTGTTAAAAGCAGCTACTGGGTTGGAAGCAGCAATACTGGAAGTAAAACAACACTTCATGAATTATAATTACAGGGTAAATGTAAAATCATGTACTGTGAAATCAACTACTGCAAAAATATGTAAACATCTGAACCATGGGAACTTAATTTGGACGCTGAATTGGAAACTCACAAGGGCAGTTCTACCCTGTCCTATAAGCATCCCTCCGAGTCCATATTGACTCGATCGCAGTGATTGATTTTTTGTTTGCTTGTTTTATTTTTTTGACAATTCATGATTTATCCATGGGGGCAGAAAACCTCACATGAAAGCAGGTGTAGTAGTTACATAATTTCATATTCACCTGATAAATTAGTCTAGGGGTGAAGGTTAGCCTGTCATTCATGTCACAGCTCCATGATGCTTCCTGGTGGGCTTGACCTTCTCATGAGAATTCTGGGAACTTCCACTCTTTCTCCCTGGAAGTTGGCCAACTTCTTTCTCTCTGATTCACCTTCACACTGTTCAGAGAGCCAAAAGAGCCACATAGAGACCTGAGCCAGCACTAAGAAAGTCTACCGCCATTGGATACACAAGAATTTTCAGCCACCGACCTGTGATCCTTCTGCATTCAGCATCATTGCATGTGGTGCATGAGTCTGAAGAGGAATATATGGACTAGTATTGGAGTAATGGGCTAATATCAGACTTATGGACTTGGTCTGGACTGGGCTGAGATGTTTTCTTGATATCCAATTACACTTTGATATAAAGCTCTTTCGTATACATTATGAGTGTCCCTGGATTTGTTTCTCTAGCCTACCTAGTCGAACAGGGCAGGTATTTCAAGAGAAGTCCCCTTTTCTTTGCAAAATCTAGTCTCTGTTTCCCAAGATTTAAGGATATGGTGAGTCCATCAGAACTGGCAACATAAATCAGTTTAATTCAGTAAATATTTGCTGATAAGTGACTTTTTTTTTTATTCCTTATAAAGTTAGGCGACAGTTTTCCATCGTCTGTGGAATGATCTCACCAAATTGGGAAATGTAACAATATTGAAATTCTTGTATCTCCATTTTCAGCCAGCAACTTTGGAATCTGACTAGAACTTTCATAATGAAATTATCTAGTATAACAGCCATAAAAGAAGCATAGTCTTTATGGATGCAAATTAATAGGGACATGCTTCACTTTGATCTGTCCCATAAGCACTTGTTGTGAGAGACCCAACAGACAAGAGTTACTTGGAGGAATTAAATTTAAATTCCAGACCTCGCAATTTGGAAGAGTCTCTACAAATATTCTGCCCATGCACTTGAAACCATTGGATTGATAGAACCTCTGGTGAGTGATAAATTAAATTAGCAGAGTGGGGAAATCATGATATGCATAATTGAATCGAACTGTCATGTTTAACTGCCCCAATAGCATTCAAGCAAAATAAAACAAGATAAAAGTACAAACTCCAACTCTAAGGACAGTCAAGTTTAACAACTCCCCTCCCCCTTCTCCCATCACGTTTTAGTGCTCCCGCTTGTTTTATATTTAAATTTTGTTACTCTGACATAATATTTACCTAGAGCATTTGATGCCAGCTACTTCTTTTTTCCTAAAGGCAGTCTTCATACATGACACTGCTTTGGGGAGCAGAATGGCCCTTCACCTCAAAGGTCATTAGTTTCGGTTCTTGCGTCAGCACCATTAACACCGTGGCAGGGTTGAATGGCTGGATGGTTCATGTTAGTGAGGAGGATGCCCCATCTGGGGAATCTGATCACAAGCTTACACAGTCCACGTACGTTGTACATCGTTTTATGTCTCCCATGCACACTCTCGGTGCTGGGAGAAAGTACCGTTTCTGCCCGCAGGTGACTTGGCCATCATTATCAAAGTCTGAGGGCCCATTGTTGCGGGAGGACTATCACTGGCTCCTCCCCGCGCCGCCCCAGGCCCCGCCTCTGGCCCCGCCCCCAGCCTAAACAGCACCCTGGTTCTTCCCTTCCCCAGACACCTGGGTGTGTGCATCCAAGCCAATGGTCCGGTCCAGAACCGCCTCAAAGGTGAAGTGAAGGCAGAGACCAACCCCGCCGGTTCCTCCTAACCCGGGTGCTCAGAGATGGGGTGGAAGTGGCGATGTCCCAGCCGGAAGTGTGGCTTATTGGGCGCGTCCTAGCGTCCTACTTACTGTGCGCTGCATGTGGTGAGAGAGAACCTCCTGGTACCTTAGCTCTGCGTAGTAGCCAGCGCTCCCAGGTGAGGGGCGCTCTTTCCCAAGGATGTGCGTGTGGGCAGCAGCCAGTTTGGGGTACCCTGGTGCACACAGAAGTTCTGCTGGGGTGTAAGCGACCTTTCTCTTCTCCTCACCTTCCCCAGGGGACGCTCCTCTCGTGGTGAGAGGTGAGCTGGTGTCCCATCCCCCAACTTTTGGATTGGTTGGGGTTCTTGGTGGAAATCCCTGTTGGAGAAAGGTAATCCCAGGCTGGGGGTCTTGTCTTCGAGGTTCCCAGGTTCGTTGCCTTGTGGGTTTCTGCTCACCCCCCTTTTCATTGTTTCCATACATCGATACCTTCTCCCAGAGACTCCTTGCACCTCATCAGCTCAACGGTGAGCCCTGGGGTCTGTTGTTTCTCTCACTACGAAGAAGAGCACGCGTCTCCAGAAGCTAGTGGCTGCAGCTGGTGCGCAAAACATTAGGGCTTCCTCCGGAGGTTTGCTGAGACTTGTCACCTGTGCGGTACCTTCTTCTGAAGCAGGGCCGGGGGAGAACCCAAGGTCCAGTTCTAGAAACTCCCTGGCTCTTAGTGCCAGCTGTTGTGTGGCCGCAGGGAGTTTCAGCCTTGTGGGTGTAGAAGTGGTATTCCAGTGCAGCCACCATGCACTGAAACTGATTGGCATTCCCAGGTTGCTGGGCTAAGCCCTTCCAGGACTGGGGCCTCAAGGAGATGGCCCAGTTCGGTGGCTCTTAGTGAACACCTTGGCAGCTGGCAGGAGAAGAAGAGACAGGCCCCGCCCAAGAAAGATTGGGTTCAGTGACCTGGAACTCAGTCAAAGGGAGACCCAGTATTTTGGGGAAAAGCTTATAGGTCTCTAGAAGGGCCAGAACCCTTCTAGGGTTCGTTGGAAGCCTTTACTAAGGAAAGCATAGGTTTCTTATGTTTACAAAGCTTCCTCCATCTATCTTGCCACCCAGCTGTGTTGTCAGTCTGTGGAAGCTGGCAGCCAGTCCATTGGAGTTATCCAGACCACCCACAAAGATGTGGGGGAACCCTCCTATCAAAAAGAGTACAGATATCCCAAAGACTTACACACTCAAATTGAGCCTGGATTGGATTGGGCTCCTTCTACCCTCCTGCTGCTCTGGCCTCTTTTGCTCTCACCTCTTCTCTCTACCTGTAAGGCTGGCTCTCCCTCCCACTTAGATTCTTTCTGCAGGTTCTGCAGCAGACATTAGAGCTGTTTAACCCCTTCCTCACCAATTCTACTGTAGTTCGTTCATGTTCTCTTATGTAATAGTGGGTCTCATGGATTTTACACATTTTAATTTAGCTAATCCTCTGGCTTTAGACGAAGGGCCAGCTCTAACCTTTCTTACCTAACTATTCTAAACCCCTATGATTTCCTGTTCCCTACAAACCACACCTCCCTCAATAAATCTATAAATTAAAGGTCTCACTCTGTCTCTTATCTCTGTAAAACCTGAGATATGGTGGCCTGCACGGGGGAGGTGGGGGGCTGTCGAGGCTAGGACTGGAGTGGCACTTTCCTTTCCCTAGCCTCTAAAGTTCCCAGCAGCCTTCCTGGACCCCCTTCAAGCCAGTGAGCTTAACAGAGGGATCTCCACATCTTCAGCTAAAGACCCTCTGACAACACATTGGTGAGTGTTAAATCCAAAGCTCCCTACTTCAAGGTCATCTGCTCATTTTCTCTTGGCCTTTCTGAAAATGTCCACGTACCAGAAAGCTTTGCTCAGTCAGATTGTCTTCCCAGCCCCGGGGGCTTAGGTGGTAATTACCCAGTGTAAGGACGCTCTCCTGTTTTACTACCTCATATAACAGAGCTCACATTTTCACTCAGCATTTTAAAATGGGTTGTAAGAATGCTCAGTGTGTTAGTCCAGGTAGGCTAGAGAAATTCATAGAAAGTCGTGTGTATAAGAGGTTTATATAAAGAGAAATTGTACATTAACAAAGCATTCCCACCCAGTCCAGTTCAAGCCCATAAGTCTGATATTAGCCCATATGTCCGATACCAATCCATGAAGTCCCCTTCAGACTTAAGAAACACATGCAATGATGCTGAATGCAGGATAATCACAGGCCAGTGGGTAGAAAGTCTGGATTCAGTGGTGGTGTAAGCATCTCAGCATTGGCAGGGGTCTCCATGTGGCTTCTCTAGTTCCCAGGGCATGGGGTCTATCAGCATAGTATCATGTGTCTGGTCAGTAGAGCGTCTCTAAGAGAGTGAGCCGAGAGAGAGAGAGAGAGAGAGAGAGAGAGAGAGAGAGAGAGAGAGAGAGAGAGAGAGAGAGAGAGAGAGAGACTGTCTCCCGCCTCCAAGAAGGAAATAAGGAAATTCCGGAATTCCAAAATTGTCAGGAGAAGGCCGTACCCACACAGGTGCCATTGGTTATATTTTGATTGGCAGGCTGGACTCCACCCCTTCAGTCTTAATCATCAAATTGTCAAATGTTTATATAACTACCACACTAAGCAATGGCATAAAATACTTCTAGTTTGTGTACTGGCAAACTTCAATTCACTCGGTCTTAAATCAGTTATTCATAGGGGAAAATTGATTTTCTTATGTAATAATGCATGACTGCAGTACAAATTGGACAACAATTCAAGATGGTCACCAGGTGGTATACTTGATTTTAAATTTTTTCAAGATCTCAATAATTTCTTTTTAATCTACAAAATATATTCTGATATTCCGTATATCCAAGTTTTCTCCTTTGTAATCAACCTCATTTATTTCAGAATTGTTCCACTATGCAAGTCCTACTGGTTCAGGAGAATGTTCCTCTCTCAGACTAAGAATCAGTCTGTGATCCTTCTGTTCATGATATGCCGCCAATTTCAGTGCCTATTGTCTCTGACCAAACTGCAGCTGTGCCTTCTTTCTCCCCTCCCCTTTACAACCTCCTTCAGGTTTCTCCAACCCACAGGATGCTGCTACATTCTCCCAGTTGCCAGACTGTAACCCTATATCTCTTGCTATAGTGTCTCATTCTTCTTCAGCCTTCCTCCTCACCACCTCATCCCACTCCTGCCTTGTTTCAACACCCTCCCACCACCTCTGAGCCCACACTCTGTAATCCAGTATCCCCTACCCTGTTACCTCATACACTTCTACCCAAACTCCTCCCTTGTCCACACCATGATTGTCCAGTCCTCCCACCTCTCTGTCACCAGTTCCCCTCCCACCCTTGCCATGTTATAAGACATCTGACACCTGTCCCCTACTGCCAGCACCATCTCCACCTCTCATTCTTTTATGTCCAGCCCTCTCCAGCACAAAGACAGCTCCTTCAAATCCAAAGCATCCATGCTCAATCCTATCCCCCCTCAGTACCCTCTGTGATGTTGCAGGAGCAGAGAGGCTAGTAAAAATCAGATCCCTTTTTTGTTAAATTATTTTTCAGGCTTAGGAAAACATCTTAGATGCTATACATTGGACCCAGACACTTACATTAAAGAATTTAAATATCGGCTTTGCAGATGCTGCTGCTTGAATTTTTAGGGTTTCTGGTCCAGCCATGGTCACCCCTACTGTGTTTTTCGACATAGCTGTCAATGGTGAGCCCCTCGGCTGCATCTCTTTCAAGCTGTTTGCAGACAAGTTTCAAAGACAGCAGAAAACTTCCGCACTCTGAGTACTGAGGGGAAAGGCTTTGGTTATAAAGGCTCCTTCTTTCACAGGCGCATTCCAGAGTTCATTTGCCAGGGTGGTGATTTCACATGCCATAATGGCACTGGTGCAAGTCCATCTATAGAGAGAAATTTGAAGATGAGAACTTCATCCTAAAGCACACAAGTCCTGGCACCCTGTCTATGCAAATACTGGGCCCACTACAAACGGTTCCCAGTCAGTTATCTGTCCCGCAAAGACTGAGTGGTTGGATGGCAAGCACGTGGTCTTCGGTCTGGTGAAAGAAGGCATGAATATTGTGGAAGCCATGGAGCGTTTTGGTTCCACGAATGGCAAAACCAGCAAGAAGATCACCATTGCTGACTGTGGACAACTCTAATTAAATTTGATCTGAATTTTCATGTTTTATCTTAAGCACCAGACCATTCCTTTTGTAGCTTGAGAAATCACCCTTCTGTTCCCAATGTGCTTGCAGTATCGTTTAATCTTGTGCTCTCCCTCCCGTTACTCAGATTTCCTACTTTCCTTATTTCTCCTGTGTCCAGCTGGAAAGCAGATTTAAGTTTATGATTATGAAATAAAAGATAAACAATAAAATAATTTAAATATCTCACTCAGTCATATGATCTTACCTGTCATGACATCCATATGATTTTAACAACTACCTTGACCCCTGAAGATCGGGAGAGAATCTGGATAGCTGCACAAAGAGAGCTGATGAAGGGTATGCCCAGACTGGGTTAAGCCCGTGGACTTCAAGGCAGTTCCCAAGCACAACCCTAATTAGAATTATCAGATGATCATGAGCACCCAATTCTTCAAAATGATATGATTTTCATCTCATTGAGGGCTTGCCAAAAGCCTCAAATAAAGCAGCCAATTATGACAAAATTAGGGAAATCATTTAGGAACCAAATGAAAATTCTGCCAAATTTCTGTCACATCATCTTCCAGAAGGTTTAAATATATGAAAGTAGACCCTACTACACCAAAAGGGATCATTGTACATCACTCAAATTTCATCTCACAATCAGCTCCAGACATTAAAAGAAACCTTAAAAAGTTAGACTGTGGACCCCAGACTTCACAGCAAGATCGCAGTGCAGCATTCAAAGTTTTCAACAGTAGCGAGGATCAGGAAAAGTTATATAAGCTATCAAGACTTAAGGTTAAATTTCAAATGTTAGCAAGTGCCCTCCAGGACCGAGTGGGTGTATCTAAACTAGTTATTGGGCCGCCCACGAGTGAACCATGAGCACCCTGCTTCAGATGCTCCCACTCGGGGCCATGGGCAAATGTATGTCCTAATTTGTTACCTCCAAGAAAGTAATGTCCATAGTATGAACAGAAAGGTTGCTGGGGAAATGACTGCCCCACTCAACACAAAGTGTGTGGTACAGTTTATTCCACTACACCTCCGGAGCAACCTGCTCAAGATGCCTCAGTAGAAGAGCTGCTTGGCTTGGCCTTGGAGGATTGATGGTACCCAGGGTATAAGGCCCCACTGAAGATCACCCACCTCAAGTCCAGGTAACTACAATTGCCTGAAGTAAGCCCATTTCTTTCCTTTTAGAACCTGCATCTGAGATACGACTTTCTCGTTGTTTCTTTCCTCCTGCAAAGGTCGAGAAGCTGTGCCTGCCCTTTCCTTTTTCCCTTGTTGAAAAATATTTTCAGCTACAAATGTCTATGTTCCTCTTGAAATGGAAGACTTCATACACAAACAAACTGAAGAGTAACTTCTGGACATAATTTCAGATTTGTTCTTATCTGTGTCAGATATAGATTTTTATGAATGTACACCTAGCCTTTCAGTGATTTTATTCTGTTGAGTTTCAGGAGAGGTAAGTTTGGTTGCATTTTGTCAGTGATTACTCTCCTGCTACCCTAGCCACCATCAAGCGATTAGAAGGAAATCAATTTTGTTTGTTACTTACCTCTTTTTTTTACATTTTATTAGGGGCTCATACAACTCTTATCACAGTACATACATATACAAACATCAATTGTATAAAGCACATCCGTACCTTCTTTGCCCTAATCATTTTCAAAGCATTTGCTCTCCACTTAAGCCCTTTGCAACGGGTTCTCTTTTTTCCCCTCCCTCCCTGCTCCCCCCTCCCTCATGAGCCCTTGATAATTTATAGATTGTTATTTTGTCATATCTTGTCCTATCTGGAGTATCCCTACCCCCCCTTCTCTGCCATCCATCTCCCAGGGAGGAGGTCACATGTGGATCATTATAATCAGTTCCCCCTTTCCAACCCACTCACCCTCTACTCTCCTAGTATCACCTCTCACACCCCTGGTCCTGAAGGTATCATCTACCCTGGATTCCCTGTGCCTCCAGCTCCCATATGCACCAGTGTACAACCTCTGCCCAATCCAGTCCTGCAAGGTAGAATTCGGATCATGGTAGTTGGGGGAGGAAGCATGCTGGATCTGGGGAAAGCTGTGTTCTTCATCAGTACTACATCACACCCTGACTGACCCATCTCCTCTCCTAAACCCCTCTGTGAGGGGATCTCCAGTGGCCGGTAAATGGGCCTTGGGTCTCCACTCTGCACTTCCCCCTTCATTCACTATGGTATGTATATATATACACACACACATATATATACACATTTTTTTTGCTTGATGCCTTATACCTGGTCCCTTTGGCATCTCGTGATCGCCCAGGCTGGTGTGCTTCTTCCATGTGGGCTTTGTTGCTTCTGAGCTAGATGACCGCTTGTTCACCTTCAAGCCTTTAAGACCCCAGATACTATCTCTTTCGATAGCCAGGCAACATCAGCTTTCTTCGCCACATTTGTTATCTACATCTTAAGATATGTTCTGCAATAAAACAAGTATTGTCTTAAGTCTGTGCTTCTGGGAGATCCTATTGACTTTGACACAAGAGGCTTTAAACTATTAAATATTTTAGAAAAATCTTTATGCAGTTCCAATGTCATCTAAGACATCTTCTCTAGCAAAGTTAAGACTTTGGTGTGTTTCTGTCCTAATGGGAACGCTCTCACTAAAAATATGATATTTATTGTTAATATTACAATTGTGTTGAAGAAAAGTTTACTGTAAGGCCATGTCTGTTCCTGTGATTTCTTGTAATATTAATGTGAATGCTTTTTTCTCTTCTCTTTTATTTCAACCCAAATAGTAACTTTCATTATAAAACCAGAAATGAGAAATAACCTAAATGTCTAAAAAGAGATAAATTGTAGTATATGCGTGTTCCTTCTCTAAGATGTTAAGCATTAAAATCAATTCATGCTGACTAGATATAAACTTATGGGTCTATTGCCACATAAATGAAATAAATTGAGTGAAATATGTTAAGCAAATGAGCATACATACTGTCTTAAATCAGCTATATATAAATCGCTTATTGTGTATGAAACAATATGAACAGGACTGTATTCTGTGTATCGCAATCACATAATAAGGAACCATTTCCAAGTAATAATCCCAATGAATCCTTCTGGGAGACTCATTTATGTTTAAGGTGGAACAGTGAGCATTTTGAAAATATTCAGCCATAGTTGCCACTGTATATTAGGAAGATATGCAAATACCGCCCCCCCCTTCTGCTAATAAAATCCACACCATTCCCAACCATACAGCTCTGGGAAAAGATCATCAGTACCAGAGTCCCCAGGTAAGCCCATTCAGTAGTTTGTATGAACACAGACTTGTCTCACTCAGGTATTTTAACAAGTCATTTTATTGAGAGCTAGTGTGTGGAGCAGGAGACTGGAAATATGTCATGGTTTTCATGACCAGCATATTCTGTGTTTGCAAGTGTCAACACTAATGTGCAACCGGCTGGGTCTGAAGGAGACTTGAGGGAGCTTAAGATGTCTTTGAGATTCTTTTGTGCAATCTCTGGATTCACTTTCAGTAGCACTGCTGTGACCTGTATCAGTCATGCTCCAGGCCTACAGTGGGTTTCACATATTAGTACTGTTGCTATCGCATATTATGTAGATTCCATGAAGGCTGGTGTACCATCTCTAGAAACATTGCCAAGAACACACTGTATCAGCGAATGGACAGTCTAAAAGTCAATCACAATTCCATGTATTACGGTGGGTAAGACACACGGAGGGAAGTCAGTGTGAGTACAGATACGAACCGCCCATGCAGGGAGGGAGCTGTGTATTGTAGGGTGCTGTAAGGGCCTGAAAAGAAGGAAGCATTCTGACTCTGGAGCATTTGGAGAGGGAGTTTCAAGTCAGGTTTCTTACTTTGATCCAGGGTTCTTCATCTCATAGTTTCCCACTTGGAATCTATATTGTTTATGATTCAGTGCCTACCCTTAATATTTGTGGATTCAAAGTTGTAAGAAGAGAAAACATTCTGTTGGAGAGGAAAACAAACAAATGAGCTTGTTCTACAGGGAGTGTATATTACTCTGTCAGGGGTGATCAGCATATGTCTTGAGGTCAGTATGTTAGTCTGGGTGGATTGTAGAAATCAATTCATAGGCACTTCTATGTGTATAGAAAGAGCTTTATAGAAGCAGCAATTGTAAATTGAGAAAGCATACCAGCCCAGGACAGATCAAACTTATAAGTCCAATAGTAGTCCATATGTCTGACACCAATCTGTAAATTCTTCTCGATTCATGCAACATATGCAACAACGCTGAGTACAGGCAGATCACAGGCTAGTTAGTGGGTGGAAGGTCTTGTGGATCCAGTGACCTTGAAAGCATCTTAGTGCTAACATGGGTTTCCATGGGACTCCTCCAGCTCCAAGGCTCTGGCTGCTATTTGCGTAGCTCCATGTGACTTGTGAACAGGAATGCCTCGCATGGAGAGAATGTATGTGGCCTCTAGTGAGATGTTTATCTTATTTGCACCTCCAAATTAGGTCATTTAGCTGCAAACTGATTGACAGGCTAGAGTTCATTCCTTTGCAAGTTGACAGGAAATCACTTAACTGCCACAGTCGAATAGCTTTCAGGCAGACTCAGTGAAGTTCCTGGGTAGTGCTAACTGTTAAGGACTCAACTAATGGCTGTAAAGTTGGTGGTTTGAAAATTGGTGTCATTTATTCAAGTATAATATATTGAAAAAAATTGCTTTTCTCCCAAACTAAAAGTCTGCTAAAACTGATCATTTCCAACTCCTAGTAATCCTATAGGACAGATGAGAACTTCTCATATAAGAATACCAAGCCTGTAGTTCCTTATGAGGTTATTCTACCAAAAATTTCTCCCACAGAGCAGTTGCTGGGTCTGAATGATTGACTTTTCATTTATCTACTGGGCAAGTCACCACTGTACAACCATGGTAGGTAGTTCTTACCTATCCATTCAAGTGAAAATTTTAAAATATTATATTCTGTCAAATAATCATTATAGTTTAAAATTATATATTTCCGAAAGTCTTGCTGTTTTTCTTCCTGACTCTTCCCCTAGATCAAGGATCAGCAAATTTCTTTTTTGAAAAAGGCCTGAAAATCATACTTTATGATTCCACTGGTCATATACACTTGGAGACTATTACTGAACCCAACTGATGGAGTGTGAAAATAGCAGCAAGCAGTAGAGAAGGACATAGCCGTGTGCTGATAGAATTTTATTCACAAAGAGAGACTCTTGGCCATGAGCCTGTTAACCAAAGCCCTATCTGAAGGTCTGCACATCTGTACATTCTTTGCCCTAATCACTCTCAAAGCATTTGCTCTTCACTTAAGCCCTCTGCATCAGGTCCTCTTTTTTTGTCCCCTCCCTCCCCGCTCCTCCCTCCCTCATGAGCCCTTGATAATCCACAGATTGTTATTTTGTCATCTCTTGCCCTTTCCGGAGTCTCCCTTCCCCCCTTCTCTGCCGTCCATCTCCCAGGGAGGAGGTCACATGTGGATCCTTGTAATCAGTTCCCCCTTTCCAACCCACTCACCCTCCACTCTCCCAGTATCACCCCTCACACCCCTGGTCCTGAAGGTATCGTCCACCCTGGATTCCTTGTGCCTCCAGCTCCCATATGCACCAGTGTACAGCCTCTGCCCTATCCAGTCCTGCAAGGTAGAATTTGGATCTTGGTAGTTGGGGAGAGGAAGCATCCAGGATCTGGGGGAAAGCTGTGTTCTTCATCGGTAATACATCGCACCCTGACTGACCCATCTCCTCTCCTAAAGCCCTCTATGAGGGGATCTCCAGTGGTCGACATTTGGGCCTCTGGTCTCCACTCTGCACTTCCCCCTTCATTCTCTATGGTATATATATATACCCATATACACACAGATATATACATATATATTCTTTTATTTTTGCATGATGCCTTATACATGGTCCCTTTGGCACCTCATGATCGCACCGGCTGGTGTGCTTCTTCCAGGTGGGCTTTATTGCTTCTGAGCTAGATGGCCGCTTTTTCACCTCATCTATTTGCTCTTATGAAGGAGTTCGTCTCAAGCAAAATAGAATACCTTCCATAATGTGGGAAGGGGTAAACCTATCAGCCAAAGGCCTTCAGCGCAGAAAGGGAGTTTCCCTAGGGTGTGTTCTGACCATTCTTATTCTTGTCTTTTCCCATCACCTAACCTATGGATTTTAGGATGAACATCTACAGAGCTCTTTAGGCTGTTGCCTGACCTATGAATTTGGAACTTGCCATTTCCCTATGTGAGCCAATTCCTAGAAATAAGCCTCACTCTCTGGGGCTCTGGTGTCGTAGTGGGTGGCCCTTTGGGCATCCAACAGCAAGGACATCAGTTTGAAAACACCAAGGGCTCCTTGAGGGAAAGATGAAGCTTCGTAATCTCCTGAAGAGTTACAGTCTCCAATGCCCAAAAGGTCAGTTCTATACTGTTTTACACAGTCACTTTGAGTCCACCTTGATGGCAATGAGTGGCCGGTGCAGCGGTTAACTATAGGAGCCCTGGTGGATATATCAATATCTCCAGTTACAGCTATATAACTGGTTTGGTTTCTCTAGGGAACACTGACTATGACACTCTCCATAGGCAGGGCTGAGACCTCTGTTGAGATTTCCCTCTTGTGCCCTTCCTTGATTCCCCCCACAGGTGCTTATTCCCTGAGCATTCCTCAATAAATGTCAGGAATCCAGAGCTAATTCCATCACAGTGTCTCCTTCTTTCAGGGAGTCTGAATGGCTTCCGGGGAGTATGAACTGCAGTCTCCATCCAACTTCCTCCTTCTATTTCTATGATCTGGATCTTATTTGGGGCTCATTTGGTTGTAAACAGGTAAAGAGACCAATACTTGGAAGAGAGAATCCTAGGAAAATGGAAAGGTGGGGAGAACAAGAGGACAGCTGGCTCTGTCGACGGTTCCTGACCACCACTGACATGTTCCTGTGTTCTTTGTGTCTGTCTCTCAGGGCACATGCTGTAATCTCGCAACATAGACTGCCTCCTCCACGTGGCGGGACATGTGCTTCTGAACTATGCTTCTTAGATGCCAGGCCACTTGCAAAAGCGGGACTTTCTTTTTCGTTTTTTGTTTGGAAATGCTCCAGAAAAAGCATCTAGTTGACACATCTTATGTCAGTGTCTCCACTGGGCCAATGAAAACAGCCTTGTGACCGTATTGAAATATGATGTATTCCCCAGGGAACTGATGTTTCAGCCAGTGAGGTAGTTCACAGGGACAGATAAGAAAGGGGGTTGGGACAGATTAAAATAATAATAATGTCTATTTGCAAAGAATAGGGCCTTATTATTTTTCGGATGCCCCCATCTGAACACCCTACCACTGAATATAGGCAGGAGATAGGGCCCACCTGTCACTCAAGCAGCTAAAAATGTACAGCACTTGCTGTAGCAGCTGCTAATGTGCTCATGTATTAGCATTTGGCACCCACCACTCCCATAAATGCCAATGGTCTCACAGGAAGCACATGTAACTCCCCACACAGGGAACAGTCATTGAGCAGACAGGGGAGTTGACATCCTCCAGGACCTAATGCCACTTTAACCAATGACACATGAGGACAGGTGGAGCCACACTCCAGTTCCCTCAGCATTTGGGTGGGACAACTACAAGAGGATTTATACTGTCTCTGGGAACCTACTCAATGACATTTCTTTATCGGCCTCTTCCCTTTGCTCTATCAGTATTACCCTTCTCTACTGGTCCTTCCTGGAGGCACCTCCCAAGGAAACAATAGTCTAGCTGCTATTCCAATTCTAGTGGATTCCAATTCTTGGTGACCGCATTCATGTGAGTCAATCAGAACTGTGCTTTCTGCAGATTCTTTCTCTCCCCTTTTTAAGAGTAGTTTTAAGGACACTGTGAAAGCTTTCCACCATCCAGTTCCAGAACATTTTCATCGACCCTGCAGCCATTAAGCAGTCATTCCCCATTGCCCCTCCCACCCCACCCTGGGAAACCACCAATCTACTCTATGGCTCTACAGGATTTACCTGTCCAGCATTTTTGCTCTAAATGGACTCACAATACATGGCATTTGGTGTTTGGCGTCTTTCACTACATGTCTTGTGTTCACCTGTGTTACAGAGTCTGTCTGAATCAAAGGCCTTAGTTTTCTTGTGGCAGACTATATGTATATCCCACTCTGTGTAGATCATATTTTCTCTATTCTTCTACTGATGGGTATTGTTGGCTTATTGTTTACCTTTTGCCCATAGTGATTAGTGCAGCATCCATCTGGGTACTCGTCTTTCATTCTTTTAGATATGCACTTGGGAATTGACTCCCTGGATCAGCTGGCAAGGGTTCATGACCAAGTGGGTTATGTTGGGCTGCTAACCATAAGGCCAGCATTTTGGACCCTTTAGCTACTGCGAGATAGAAATGCTCTCATAATGATCCACAGCCCCCCAGACCCACCAGCCGCAGTTCTACTCTGTCCTTTTGGGTTGCTGTGAGTCAGAATCAACTCGATGGCAGTGATGAAGCCAGCGACTTGAGAGTGGAACCAGGGACCGTGGAGAATTCTGGCAGTAGCCATGGTGTCCTCACTACCCAGATGTCAGCAGCCACCAGTGAACAAAGTAGGCACAAGCAACATTCTCGCTGACTTCATGCTGGTGACCCAGCTGCCCCTGCTTCCTCAAATGCCATTTCCTCAGCTTTACTGGCAAGGGGGTGTACTCCCTATTATCATGTCACCAACTCTTTCAATGGTCCACCTAGCCAGGTGTGATTCCAGACACTGTGCAGCCACCATCAGCGCAGGTGGCTGCCCACCTCATTTGTACACATGCAAAGAATGTGATCATTCTTGGCACTGGTGTCCTTAGTCATCCTGGTTGGTATATTTACATCCTTCAGGAGCTGGGTCAGTGAGCAAGCACTTCTCAAGGTGCCCATATGATCTGTTTACTGAGAGTGCCAGCCCAAGGATCTGACTTGCCACCCACAGTGAACGCACCTCTGAGGCACAGGGGAAGGCTTCTTTCTAACTGGGAGACCAGCAGGTCTTCTGCAGACATCACTCCCTGCAGCACTCTGATCCGAGGCCTTTCATATTCCAAAGAGCAGCATTAAGATTCCCATCTGTCACCCAGTCAGACTCACATGTGCGAATTCTCTTTTCAGAGCAAGACAGCCAATGCAGTGAGCTGGGTAAAGGGGCAGTCTCACTCTGAGGAGACTCAGCCAAGAGTGTAGGGACAGGGAGTGAAATGTGCAGCTTCCAGCTGCCACCCAAACCTCCTTAGTGCAGTGGCATGAGAGCAAAGAGATAGTCCTTTGTGACTCTTTGACCTCCTTCCTGGCCTTGGTGGAATTAACACTGCTCAGTGCCAGTCTCTTCTGAATATACGGAAAAGATAGCTCAGAAAAGAATAGAGTTAAATAAGAGCAGGACAGAGTAAGGTGGCTTCATGGTGTTGCATTTGTGTGTTTCAGAGCCCATCCTGGCTCACAGTGACCCTCTGTGACAGAGAAGAACTGTTCCACAGATTTTTCTAGGCAGAATTTTAAGGAAATGTATCTAGCAGCACAGTGGTTGCATGTGCGGCTGTAACAGAGAGACTGGCAGTTTGAACTCGCTGATCCCCATCGAGAGAGTGAAGACGAGACTGCCAGCTCCCATGAAGACTCCTAGCCTGTTGTTGTCTGTCCATTTGTGGTGCTGTGGTGAGTTGTGTGTTACTGTGATGCTGGAAGCCACGTGACTGGTATTTCAAATGCCAGCAGGGTTATCCCAAGTGAAGAGGTGTCAGGGAAACGTCCAGGCTAAGAACAGAATACAAAGAAGGGTCCCACTGCCAACTTCAGAGGAAGTAGCCGCTGAAAACCCTAACAATATAGCACAGTATGCCTTTCCTTCCCGTCACAGGGAGTCAGAATCGCCTCAATGGCACAAAACAACCAACAACACCTTTGAGGAGTGAAATCTCCTTCAGTAGGGCTGGGTGAGCTTAAACTGGGTGGCTTCTTGGTTAGCACTTGAGCTCTGAATCATCTCACCACCAGGCTACCATCTTCATGATGCAGGCAAATAAAACCATCTTGGTCCTGCTCGGTATTGCCAGCGTCATCATGCTCTTTCTCCCATAAGCACAGCAAACCCGGTTGACACTCTTTCCTCATCACCCCGTGTGTGTCAGAGTAGAAGTGAACCATGAAGTTTTCTTTGATTAAAAACATTTTTATTGTGATTTGGGTGAAGGTTAAAGAGCAGCTCAGCTGTCCATTGAGCAATGCATACACATTTTGTTTCATGTCATTGACAGCAATTCCCACAATGTACCATCACTTCCCCCACATCTTCTTGTTTCTTGTCTCCAAGCTGCCTTCATTCTCAACTTTTTTGAACTTCGTTCTTGGGGGAATGCTGTCTTTTGATCTCATGTGATCTATTATTCTACGGTATTTGTATGTCTCTAATGTCATTGTTCCCATTATAGACCTGTCTATTGTTTGGTTGAACATCGAGCCATGATGAGTTCAGTTCCAGACCTGCATGGTAACTAAGCACCATAGTCTTGCAATTTCACCAGCCTTTATCCAAACAGTAAGCTTGGTGTTTTATCATGATTTTGAGTTTTGCCCCACATTTCCCTTCTAGTCTAATCAAGCCCTTCTAATGTGATCTCTTTCATAGCAGTCGATAGTGGGAGCTAGGCACCATCTAGTTCTTCTGGTCTCCAGTGGTGGAGGGTGATCGTTGCTTGAGTCACTAGTCATTAATTCATTGTGCTCAATCAGTTCTCCTCTTCTGCTGTCCTCTGGATGGGGAGAGACCAACTGTTGCCCCTTTCCTGATTGCTCAGGAACTTTGAAAATCCCAGAGACGATGGTCCTGATCCCCCAGGCTCAACAACTCATTCCCTCACAGTTTTTGCATCTGTCTCAGAGATTTTTTCCACCCACACCCAGTTTTATGACATTGGTCCCTGTGTGCTCCACCATATACCTGGATTTATTTAACAACCAAGGCCAATACATTCTATAAACTTTTCAATGGCCGAGGATTCTGAAGAAGATTGCCAGGCTTCTCTTTCACAGCTCCTCTAAGTGGGTTGGGAATGACAACTTTTCCCTTAATAGCAGAGCTCATTAACTGTTTACACCCCTAGATACTCCTTACTCTTAGAAAACTCACTGCCATCGAATCCATGCTGACTCACAGCCAACTTATAGGGCAGAGTAGAACTACCCCTGTGAGTTTGCCCCTGTGAGTGTCTGAGACTCGAACTCTTTATGGGAGCAGAATGCCTTATCTTTCTCCCACAAAGCAGCTGGTAGTTTCAAACTGCTGATATAGCAATTAGCAGCCCAACCTGTAGCCACTAGGCCACAAAGGCTTTTTTTCTTCTTAGCAAAGAGAGGGAAAATAAGCAAACGGAACATTCCCCTGGTGCTTCCCGTGGATGCTGTGATGGGAGCTGGATCCTGAAGGCCCGGATTGGCAGAAGCTCCATTTACACAGGAACACATGCCTCCCTTGTTAGTATTTGCATTGGGCAAGCCATTTCCTGCGCTGACATTTTGCATCTAGTTAAATGCCAGCAACTCCAGAGAGACATAGCTTTTACCTGTGGCTCTG
The DNA here is from genome assembly GCF_050624435.1 of Tenrec ecaudatus. NCBI lineage: Eukaryota > Metazoa > Chordata > Mammalia > Afrosoricida > Tenrecidae > Tenrec > Tenrec ecaudatus. The sequence goes on from NW_027458882.1 coordinate 582,014, forward strand.
CCCTTCTGGACAAGCCTTTGGTGCTCGAGGGGGCTACTTTCAGTCTATGATCTTACATGTCCTTTTGGATCCCTTTGTCTCTTGTTTTTGTTTTGATTAACACAAACTGGATGAACAGCTTCAGGCTTAATATAATCGCTGCTGAATATTTCATTGGGAAATGTTCTTAAGAAGGCAGTTGGCATCCATGATCTAAGTGTATGCATAGAGATTTCTTTTCAGATGGTAAAGTGGCTTTGAATAATTATTGTTATTATTAGTGAATTAAAGACAAATGTGCCTCAAAATGTGAACATCAGGTGTGTGTGTGTGTGTGTGTGTGTGTGTGCATGTTTTAAAGAGCACATGGCTTGGTGATAGAGAGGGCGAAGCACTGGTGAGGAGCACATGACAGTGTTCAGAGAGATGACAAAGGGTAGTGATGAAACAAAACAGATTCCAACCTCACATCCTCTGCTCCCTGCCTCAGCGGGAGGTCGCAACAAGGAGCAGAAAAGCCAAGGGCATTTACTGCCCTCTCACAGCTGACAAGCGCCCCAGAAGGCACGGGGTTTTAATGCCAAGGCTTTGTACTGTGAGGCAGGGAGGGGGGCTTGCCATAGTTTCCACACGCTGACATCACAAACATACCGCAAGTGGGTGCCTTTAACACACCAAAGTCAATGTTCTCACAGCACCGGAGGCTGACAGCATCATGCCAGTGCACCAGCTTGATGGGCAGGCTCTCTTTGTCCATCCCTGGGGGCTGAGGGCTCGTGGGCGGTATTCTTGTTTTGACTTCAAAAACCTCCATGGTTGGTGGTCCTTGGAGCTCTCTGCCTTCTTCCCTTGGAGTTGGTTTGCTTCAGTGTTGAATTGAATCCTTTTGTATCAGCCAAGTGATTGGTGTAAGGTACAGCCTCTTTAATGTCACAAAGAAAATCTCTGCCCAGGTGGGATTACATCCACAGTAAAAAATCCCACTCCTGTAGAGCTCACTCCAGCTCATCATGGCCCTCTCCAGGGGGGTTCCATGGCTGGGCATCTTTATGGAAGCACACAGCCACGGTTTTTCTCCAGAGAAACAGCTAGTGGGTTCTGAACTACCGACTTTGTTGTGAATAGCCCCCTTCTTAACATGTGCGCCAGAAGCCCTGCTCTGCGGTTTGATGAGCAGCCCTTCTGGCCATTGCTAAGGGCTACATGGCAAAGCCATTTGGTACAAGCAACGTTGTCATCAGCAAAGAATGAGTTTAGCTGGCCTCAGTAGGATGCTCAGCAGGGAAGTGATAAACTGCTTGGCTTGGGTTTTATGAAGGAGAACCATGGGAGCTGAGATGTGCAGTCTCTTGATTTGAACCCAGACACTCTATCTCCCAGCCTGAACTCTCACCATCACACTCAACTTTTGGGGGGTCAAATGTTTGACTCACCTGAGAGATGTGCAGGTGAAAGCGTGCCCCAGAAACATCTCCCTCCCATCCCTGTCATCTCGGAGAGTTCTCCAGATAAGGATTGGTGGTTCATGTGATGGGACAGATTGTAGCATTTCCCTTGCACTCCTCAAAGGCAAGAAAATGACCCACAGCACCTCGAGTTGCCAGCAGTGTCAAAGGGGATGTGCTCCTTGAGACACAAGCTGAGTCCCCAGGAGACGAGCTCTCAACTATGGAATTAGCGCTTTTGAAAAGGGGCAAATCTTCCAGTAGTTCTCTCTTCAGATGCCCAGCCGTACGCTCTGCAGACTTGTGGGCACGCTCACTCTGGTCAACCCAAATTCTTGGGAGAGGCTGATCTGTCCCTAGAAAACTGGCCACATGCAAAAGCATAGAGACCAATATCTGCCTCCTGCTGGAAGGATCTGGAAGGAGAAGGGTGGCTGGAGTCCTCTAGGAGGGAAGTTGAGAGCCAGGAGAGGCAGCAAAGAGTCTGCAGCCCATCTTGCTGAGGGCCTCCATTTATTTCAAATATCTATGGATAATGGGAAGGGCCCCCAAGGCCCGCTGTCTGACCTCATATGATACACCGTGACAGCACATTGCTAAATGATTAGTTCCATAATCATTACGCTTACTTAACTCTACATTCTTTTAATTATTTCTCTATCAGTCCAAATTGCATCTGGCTACATGGGAAAAAACAAACCGACACTAGTGGTCTAATCACAAAAGCTTCATTTTTCTTATATTAACACCAAAAATACCAAACCAGTTGCCACTGAATTGATTCTGATTTACAGTTACCCCATATGATTCAGGGTAGAACTGTGCCCCATGAGGTTTTCAAGGGCTGAATTTTTAAATGTAGATTGCCAGGTATTTCTTCCAAGGCATCTTTGTCTTAGCAGTGAATTGTGTTAACCCTTTGCACCACACAGGGGTTTGTCTTATACAATAGTAAGTCTTGAAATAGGTAGCCTAGGTCTGGCGTATTTGCTCAGGGACTCATCTTGGATATAGGAGAATGCATGCTTTTTGGTCTGCCAAACTCATGTAACCTATGTGACTCTCTCATCTTTCAATATTCTGACTAGGGAGCATGACAGCAGAAGAGCCAAGGACAAAAATGAAATGGGTTATGCCAGACAAGTGTTTTGCCTTAAACAACAACAAAAACTTTCTTGGGAGTCCTACTCAGTATCTTTCACCTACACATATTTGGCCCAAACTGGGTCAAATGCTTATGCATAGCTGCAAGGGAGCCTAGGAGGGAGCGATTTAAGTAGGTACATTATCACCCTAAACAAAATTGAGCTTCTATTAGTAGTAAGAATGAGAAAAATGGATACTGTTTAGGCATATAGCAGGGTTGGGTAGAATTCTATTTTGTGTCTTAATTTACATTTTGACTGAACTCAGAAAAAGTCATAGAGAGTAGAACAAAGGGATGGAGGCGCATCCAACCACCTCAACTACTCATTTCTTTTCATGCTCTCCCTCTAGCTTCCCTGAATAGTTCTTGGTTACACATTGGGCTGCTAATTGCACGGTCGGTATTTTGAAATCACCGGCTGCTCTTCTGGAGAAAGATGGGACTCTACTCTGTAAAGAGGTACAGTCTCAGAACCTCACAGGTACAATTTTACCCATGTCCTGTAGGGTCGATATGAGTTAGCATTGATTCAATGGCAGTGAGCTTGGTTTGGATAGATATGTGGAATCTTAGGATGGAATAGTTTGAATACACAGAAAAAAATTCAGTGGAATCATAACCCTCTAAATAATTACCCTCTAAAGCCACAAAGATCAACTGTGTCCAGCATGGTGACAGTTTAGCATATGCCATGGGCACATTGCTCATATCCCAGTGTTGTTAATCAACAAAAACTCACGCACTGCCACTTATAGTGACCCTATGCACAATAGAATAAAAGCCTTTCTAGTCCTGTGACATCCTCACAATGGTCATATTTTAGCCTATTGTTACAGCCACTGTGTTAATCCATCTCATTCCGGGTTTACCTGTTTTTTGACGATGCTCTACCAAGTATTTTGTCCTTTTCTAGGGACTAATTTCTCCTGATACCATGTTCAAAGTATATGAAATGGAGTTTTACCATCCTCACTTCTAAAATACATTCTGGCTGTACTTCTTCCGGGATAGACCTCTTTGTTCTGCTGGGCATTCATGGTATATTCAATATTATTTGCAACATCATATTTTAAAGGCATCATATTTTCTTCAGTCTTCCTTATTTATGGTCTATCTTTCACATGCATATGTCAAACATTACCATCAAGTCTATTCTTATTCATAGTGACCATATAGGGTTTCCAAGGCTGTAAATCTTTACAGGGTCAAATAGCTTCCTCTTTCTTCTGTGGAGCAGCAAGTGGGTTGAACCACCAACCTTGCTGTTAGTCATTCAACCCATACCAGACACTGAAATTAAGACTCCTTTCACATGCATCTAAGGTGATTAAAAATATCAAGGCTAAAAGCAGGCATAATTTGCTAATCCCCAGAGTAAAACATTTGCTCTTTCACATTTTAAAGAGGTCTTTTACAACAGATTTTTCCAATGAAATACGTTGATTTATTTTCTGCTGCTTCTGTGAGTATTGATTGTGGGTCCAAGTAAAATAGAGTTTAGCTACATTTCTCTATTTGTAATGATGTTGTGTGTTTATATTTGTCAAGTTGAGAAGACATTTGTATTCTTAGTGTTGAAGACTAATTCATACTGAAGGTGTACTCTATGAGCTTTATCAGTAAGTACTTCAAGGCCTATTGACTTTCAGCCAGCAAGATTGGGTCATCTGCATAATACAGGTTGTTAATGATTCTTTCTCCAAACCAGATGCCTCAACTTCTTCATACAGAGCAGCTTCTCAGATTATTTGAATAAGTATAGTGTGATAGATAGGTAGGTTTATAGTGCCAACCTGGCCAATAAGAACATGTGGGATTAATAAGTTCGCAGTTTGATTCGTGGGCAAAGAGATAAATGGCTCAGCAAGCCACACCTATCTCTCAGTTGCTCTCTGGTGATCAGACCAGTGTGTGGCTGCCTTACCTAGTTCTGCAGTTTGCTGCCTGGCTGTACTGCCATATTTTCGGTTCATGGAAGTGAGTTAAACTGAGTCCTTTGTACTGCTATGTGGACTAATTAGCTGTTATATTCCTTCGTGTTCTATCTATCTATCAAATCATAAATGTCCTGGTTTTGTTTCTCTAGAGAACCCTGTCTAACACATATGGTGAAAGGATATAACCACAACACACACTCTCCTGATTTTAAACCACGCACTATCCACTTGTTCTATTCGAACCACTTCCTGTTGGTTTGTGTACAGGTACCGCAGGAGCACAATTAAATGTACGGGAATTCCCATTGTTCTCATATGTATTCATATGCTACCCAAAGTTTGTTATGATACACAGTAAAATCCTCTGCATAGTCAATAGTACATAAGTAAGCATTTTCCTTGTATCCTCTGTTTTCAGCCAAGGTCCATCTGAAACCAGCATTGATATACCTTGCCCCATGCCCTCTTTTAATACAGCCTGGATTTCTGGCAGCTTCCTGTTGACATATTGCTATAACTACTTTTAAAGGTATCATCAATAAAATTGTACTTGCATGTCATATTAATGTTATTTTAAATTAATTTGCAGATTTTGTTGCGTCATATTTCTTTAGAATGGACACAAATATTAATCACTTCCAGTTGGTTGGCCAGATAGCTATCTTCCAAATTTCTTGACATGGACTATCACTGCATGAGCGTGTTGAAATATTTCCATTCCTATCCCTTCCTTGCTTTTCACTAATGCTTACATTGCAGCTTCAACTTCCTCTTGGCCTTTTGAACTAGTAGAACCTCAACTAATTCTTGGGAACAGAGACTCTGTACACTCCGTCCATATTCTTTGGATTCTCCCTACATCATTCAATAGTTTGATAAATAATCCTTGAACATTGTAATCCGAGGCTTGGATTTTTTCTTCTGTTCTTTCAATTTATGATATGCTGACTGTACTCATTCCTTTTGCTTTCCTAATTCCAGGTCTTTACACGTTACAATATAATTCTTTACTTTATCTTCTCAAGCTGGCCTTTCAAATTTTTCTGTTCAACTCTTTTATTTCATCATTTCTTCCATTTGCTTTAACTGCTTTAGGTTCAAGAGCAAGTTTCCCAGTCTCCTCTGATATCCACTGTAGTATTTTCTTTCTTTCCTGTATTATTAACGATCTTTTTGAGGAGCCCCCAATAAAATGATTTATGATAAATAAATAAATAGCCACAGGTGACATGACAAAAAAAAAAAAAGATTGATGACCTTTATGCTATTTCACAAGTCTTCTGGTAGCTGATCATTAATGTTCAATATGTCCGAATCATTCTTGAGATAGGCTCTAAATTCAGGTGAGATATTGTGATAGTAAGGTTTCATGTCAATTTAGCTTGACCAGGATCTTCAGAAGGTGCGGCTCACACTCTCCTTGGGGGTATGACCTATTTCATAGCTATAAGTAGACTGTGGAGAATGGGCTCACTCTTTTTCTTCCTGATGAAAAGACCCTGGACCCTACGTCTGGCTTCTTGGGATGGCAATCACCATGAGACCTGCTGACCCTAAGAGCTGTCTGTGGCCTGCCAACTGCCTGTTGACATTGGATTCTCCCAACTCTGCTTCCACCAACCTGTGGTTTTCCTGTTTCTTGGGCTATTCCTCCAACAGCTTCAGGAGTCTGGAAGGGCCTCTAGTTTGCATCTGATTTATGGGCTGGAGTTGGACTGGGGTTTCTTGTTGTGTGGACTTCTTAATGTAAAATTCTTTATTGATATAAATTTCCTTCTTCGACATGTATCAGTATCACTGGTTTGTTTCTATAGAAACCCCAGCCGACCACAGATATAATATAGACTGTATTTGGGCTCTTTTGCGTTCTTATTTTAATTTTCTTCAGGTTTGATTTGAACTTGCATATTAGTAATTGATAGTCTTTTACATAGTTGGCCCCCGGTCTTGTTTTCTCTCAATGATATTGAGCTTCTCTATCATGTCTTCCCACAGATTTAATCAATTCCATTCCTGTGTTTTCCACATGTATATATGCCGCTCCTGTTGTTGAATAAAGGTGTTTGCAATGAGGAAGTTATTGCTCTTGCAGAATTCTTACATGCAGTCTTCAGCTTCTTTTCGATCCCCAAAGCCATAGTTTCTAATTACTCTTCCTTCCTTTTTGTTTCCATGTGTGCATTCCAATTGTCAGCAATTATTAATGCATTTTCAGTACATGTGTGGTCAATTTCAGACTAAAGAAGTTGGTACAATTCTTCATTGGCTTTAGTGGTTTGTGAGAAAATTTGAATAATGGTTCTATTAACCGGCCTTCCTTGTGTATGAAGATAAATATTATTCTGTCACAGGCAGCATTGCACTTCAAGATAGATCTAAAAATGCTCTTTTTGAGGATGAAAGAGACATTCTTTTGAATTTGTCATTGTCAGCATAGTCATTCTTATCATTTTAAGATTCAAAGGGACTATTTCAACTCACCAATGCCTAGGATATTGATCTTTATAGGTCAGATTCCGTTTTTATATGATTTCCAATTTTCCTAGATTCTTATTTTGCACGTTTCATGTTCTGATTATTAATGAATGGTTGCAATGATTTTTCTCATTTTGAATTATAATCCATTAGCAAATGAAGGTGCCAGAAGAAGCTTTAGTACACTTTGTTGCTAGATGCCTTCAAGTCAGTTCTGTCTTATAATAATGCCTACACAACAGAATGAAACATTGCCTGGTCCTGCCCCATACTCAAAAATTTTGTTATGTTTGAGTCCATTGTTGTAGGAATTGTCTCGATCCATTTGATCGGGTGTCTTCCTCTTTTTGCAACCCCTCCACTGTAATGTGTATGATGTCCTCCAGGGACTGGTCTGTCCTGATAACATCTGCAAAGTACATGAGATGAAGTCTCGCCATCCTATCTGCCAAGGAACATTTAGCTGCACTTCTTCTCAGACAGATTTGTTTGTTCTTCTCTCCACCCATGGTACTTTCAGTATTTTTTTGTCAGTACCTTAATTCAAATGCACCAGTTCTCCTTCAGTCGTTCTCATTCAATGTTCAAATTTCACATGCATAAGGTGTGGCGGAAAATGCCATGCCTTGGGCCAGGCGCATCTTAATCCTAAGTGAAATTCTTGATCTTCAGTACTTTAAAGTGGTTATGTGCAGTAGATTTGCCTAATGCAATATGTTATTTGGTTTTTTTGATTGTTGTTTCATGAGCATTAGCTGTGAATCTAAGCAAGACGAAATCCTTGATAACTTCAATATTTTCTCCATTTATTATGATGTTATCTACAGCTCCTGTTGTGAGGTTTTGAGTTATCATTAAGGTGGACTCTACTTTGAGGAAGCTCTCTTTCTCGGTGATATTTTGATTGTTTTGCAATCTGAGGGACTCATTTTCTGGCATTATATCAGACAATATTTTACTGCTATGCATAAAGTTTTCAATGGTGAATCCCTCAGAAGTGGACTGATTGTTTTGTCGTCCTGTCAGTTCTTAGTCTGGAAGCTGTGTTGAAATCTGTTCACCGTGGGTGATCCTGCCTGGTATTTGAAGTACTAGTGGACTAACTCCCAGCATCACAGCAAAGCACAAGCTACCACAGTGCAGCAAATTGACAGATGGGGCGTGGGAGGGGAGTTGTCATTGTTAGACACTGTTAATTTGGCTCTAACTCATAGCACCCACAGCCTGTTTCCTCACAGTTAATTTTGGAGACCATTTTTGCAACCAGTATGCCAATTCATCCCATTGAGGACCTTCTTCTTTTTTTCACCACTCCACTTTACCAAGTATGATATCCTTCTCTAGGGACTATGCTCAGCTGTTAAGATGCCCAAAGTATGTGATATGAAGTCTTGCCATTCTCACGTCTAGGAAGCATTCTGGCTCTACTTCCGCCAAGAAAGATTTGTTCCTTCTTCTGAAAGTCCATGGAATATTCAATATTCTTCACCAGCATCATAATTCAAAGACATCAACTTTTATTTTACCTTTCATAATTATTGTCCATTTTCAAGTACATATGAGGTGATTGAAAAATGCCATAGTATGAAAGTTATATAATTTTATGTCAGTTTGAAGATATGTAAAAGTGTAAGGTTGGTATCCAATCTGTCAATCACACCATAGCCTGATGGTGCCTCTTTGTGACCATGGCCTTCTCATAAGGAGGGCCCTGGGAACCTCCCCTTCTTTTTGCATTCACCTGACTGCTTCCTGCCCACGTTGAGAGCTGCCAGAGTCTTGCCATGCTTCCATCGACCTTGGGTCCAAACAACATTGCAATCACTGGCCTTTGACATCCCTGCATTCTGCATCATTGCATGTAACTGCGTAAGTTGGAAAGGAACTTATGGGCTAGTGTTGGACTTATGGACTTGAGTTGGACTGGCCTGGGATATTTCCTTGAAATAGAAATACTATAATGACTTCTTGATTAAAAACTATTTATTGCACATATATGAGTGTCACTTGATTTGTGTCTCTAGTCAGCCTGGCTTACATCCAGTTCACTGCCATCAAGTTGATTCCAACCCTTAGCAACTCTATAGGACAGGGGAGATATATCCCTGTGGGTTTCCAATACTGGAACTTTGTATGGGAGCAGAACTGCTGATCTTGTGTTGAGCAACCCAACTTGGTTGGTTCTGACGCATTATGTTTGTAACCACTATACCACTAGGGCTCAGCTGTGCCTTATTCCTCAAAGTGACATCTTTTAACACTGGTAATTGGTCTTCAGCAAGATCTACCAGTGTACTCGGTCATATGACTTATTTTCTTTTTACACTGTTTTGATTGTGATGTGAGGGAAAATCTACAGAGTAAATTGATTTTCTTTACAATTCATGCAATGTTTTATGATATTGATTGAAATACCTACAATGCAATACTACTTTTCCTATTCCCTCCCTTTGTTTGCCGTTTCCATTGGTCTTTCGTTCCCATGCCTTCCTGCCTTCTGAGTAACTCCCTGACAAATGCTGGGCTCTGAATTGTACATCGTTGACAGTATAGGTCTCCTATTTGGGGGCTGAAAGTTGAGCCATGGAGGTGAGGTCAGGTGTCAAATGGGAATTCCACTAGTGCCTATCATATCCTAAGGTTAGTCTTCTTATTTTGAGTTCTACATTTTCCCCAGTTGATCCAGGGCCTACTACTGTGAGCACTTTCAGAGCAATCTGCAGTGAGAACCCTATGCTATCTTGGTCTTCTGGACTCAGCGCTGTGGAGCCTGGGCTTCATGTGGTCAGTGAATGCCTTTCATCTTCTTTTGATGCTATCTGTGTAATTCTGTATTTTGAATTTCTCTTCAATTTTTTCAGCTAGTGAAATGCACATGCTTTTCATTTTTGCTGTCCTAATTCCAGGTCTTTGCACCTTTTCATATAATTCTTTATTCCATCTTTTTGAATTCCCCTTTGAAATTTTATGTTCAGCTTCTTTATTCAGCGTCTTTACTTCATCAATTATTTCTATATTTCTCTCTCTCTTTTTCGTACTTCATCATTTCTTTCATTGGCTTCAGCTACTCCACATTCAAGGTGACATCCGTTTTGTCTTTTCTTTAGTTTCTATCTTTTTAATTATCTTTGAATTTCTTTATTTATGATGTTCTTGATATTATTGCAGAACTCGTATCATCTCAGGTGATTTGTGTTCAATGTGTCAACTTTCTTCTTGAAGTATCCTCTAATTTAGATGAGATATACTCAAATTCATACTTTGACTCTTGGGGACTTGTTTTAATTTTGTTGGAATTCGAGTTGAATTTGCCATTGATGGTTTGTTCCACAGTTCGTCTCCAGTCTCGTGACTGCTGATATTGAACTTCTTTATACCGTAAATACTTGAGTATAAGCCGAGGTTTTTTCAGCACATTTTTTATGCTGAAAAAGCACCCCAGCTTTGGGGGGTAAAATTAGTTGCCTTGGGTTATACTCAAGTATGTATAGTAGTTTATTTCAACAGATATAGTTGATTTAATTCCTGTGTATTTCTATCGAATATACATGATCCATGTCTATGGTTACTATTTACATCCCTGAAAAATAAATCTTCAATCAATAAGCCATCCTTATTGGAAAATTCTATCATGAGATCTCCCAGGTGGCTTCCATCCCCATGGCCATATTTTCTAACTAGTGATCCTCCTCCTTAGTTTCCAATTTTTGCATTCAAGTCATCAGTAATCTTGATTGCATGTTTCATCAATTTCAGACTGAAAAGGTTCGTAAAAATCCTCAATGGCTTTATTGTTAGCATTAGTGGTTGGTGTGTAAATTTGAATAATAACTTTATTAATTATTCATCCTTGTAGGTGTAATATATCCTACACCTAACAATGGTGAACATTGGAATCGATGTTGAAACATTCTCATTTTTAACATGAAAGTCATCCATTCCTTTCAAATTTGTTACTCTGGTATGTAAACCATATTATTGTGACATTCAAAATGGCCAATACCAGTCTATTTCAGTTCAATAACACCTAGAGTGTTTGATATTTATGTGTTCCATTTTTTTCATGGCTTCCAATTTTTCTAGATCCATATTTCATGCATCCCATCTTCTTGTTAGTGGTTATTGCAGTACTGCTGTTTCTTCTCATTTTGAGTCATTGCCACATCAACAAATATAGGTCCTGAAAACTTTATATCACTAAGGTCAACTCTACTTTGAGGAGACAGCTCTTCCCCAATTATATTTTGAGTGTCTTCCAACTTGAGGGGTTCATCATCCTGCACTATATGAAACAATATTCCACTGCTATCAATGCGCTCCACAAACACCACTATTTTTTTCAGATGTAGATTGGCAGGTTATTCTTTCTAGTCTATTTAGCTTGTAAGCTTTTCTGAAAATTTTCCACCACGGGTAACTATGCTTGTGTTTGAAATACCAGTGGTATATCTCACAGGATCATGATGACTTTCAAGTTATGATAGTTCAAGAACCTGACATGTCTGACAACTTGGCATGCTAGCCTAATTCCGAATGGCCAGCACATCTCTCTTCTTGCTTTCTCTAGTTTCTGTAGACCACTGTACCTCAGCATGCATGGCTTAGGAGGTTGTGGAGTTAATTCTTGCTTCCTGGAGTAACCCTTAACCAATGACCCATAGGAGTTGTTGGACAAATAGCCACACTCCCTCACATTCTGGGCAGAATAACTAGTGGATTTTCTACAGTGTCTCCAGTAAGATTAACCTCCAGTTGCTCACAATTTTAAATTGTTTGATAATGTACTCTTCATTGGCTGCCTTCTTTCTCTTTTCTATTTCCCATTTCCTTATTGATATCTCCCCAGAAAATGGCTTAATTAAAACCTTTGTCTCAGGATCTAATCCTATGGGGAACCCAAACTCAATCACACAAGACATTTGTCAAATCATGGACTTAGTGGTTATAGCTATTATATGTGTAGGTCATGGAAGAGGAGAATTCATACCATCACTTTGAATAGTCATTCGGAGTGCCAACTGGGTCCCCAGCATAGATCCTGGACATCAAAACTCACTGTTTCCTGTATCATAACACTTCCTTTTAGACTTCAGTCATTCAAAAAACTCAACAGATAGCTTGCTGTCTCACTTCAAATTTTGTAGTGTGCAAATATGGCTATGTTTTCATTGTGTGTTTAGCCCTGGACAAATCAGCTTTGACCAGGAAGGTGAAGTCATGTGGAAAAACAAACCAAAAACACTAGCAGCTGTGTGTTGTGGAAGAAAACCCTGTGGATGAAGTGCAATTTTTAGGGAACAGAGACCAGTAAGATAAACCAATAAGTGTCCACTGTTTTGATGTTAAGGAGAACCCTGATGAGGCAGTAATTAAGCACTTAAGGGCTAATCAATCAGCAGTTCAAACCCACCATCTTCCCCAAGGAAGAGTTACGATGTGGCAGTCTGACCCCCTTAAGATTTACATTGATTACCACTACCAACTGATCTGAGAGGGATAGCATTAGGGGATGCTGGATCGCATTCTTAACGAGCTCTAATGGCAGAGTGGACTCCTCATTGATCTCCTAACCACAAGGAAAGTGGTTCTAACCTATCAGTTGGTCCATGTGAGAAATAGGAGTTTGTCTGCTCTGGTAAAGATATAAGCCTTGGAAAATCAAAGGGTGAAGTTCTATTCTATCTTGTAGGGTCTCTATGAGTCAGCTTCAACACAATGATAATGAGTTTGCTTTGGAATTTTGGGATAGAATAGGAGAAATATGTGCAACAAAGTTTAAACTTATTTTAAATGTTCAGTGGTATTGCTCAGAGAGAGATTCTTGGAACCCACAAGATTGTTGTCCTTAGGCACCTTCAGATCTGGAACTGAACTCACTCCCTTGGCTCAATCTTCAGCCAAACAATAGGTAGATCTATAAGGTAAAAAGTAACACTAATCAACTCTTTGAATCAAAAGGATATAATTTATTCAAAGATAAAGTTCAGAAGGGTCAGGAAAGAAGGGGGAATGGAAACAGGAAATACAAGGAGGAAGTGCGATAAGTGATATTACGTTGAGCAGATTGCAGTCAATATCATGAAGCAAAATATGTGTGAACTGTCAAATGGAAAACAGATGTATTCTGTAAACCTTCACCCAACTCACAATAAAGAGATTTTTTTTCAGCCTTGGAAACCTATGAGGCAATACTATTCTGTCCTATAGGGTACCACTGAGTTGAAATCAACCCAGTGGCAATGGGATATTGATGCTGATGCTTTCTGACGATTCTAAAAAATAGGGTTATTAGCAATTATTGTGGAAATAGCATGAATGAGACTATGTAAATGGGGTTGGTTACAGATAAATTCTTGTAAATGTTAAAGGATAAGTGATTGAGGATGGACTTGCCCAAAAAGAGAAAATTATTGCAAGATTTTGTTCCAGGGATAAAATAAAAATAGGTTTCCTGTGGGTAAGACTTAAGCCTATAGATATGGAATTTAAGGAACTGGTATTCCATGATGGTCACCTTCCCGACACAATCACTCAAGACAAAAAGTGGGTGTATAAACAAATGTGGTGAAGAAAGCTTATGGAGCCTAGCTATCAAAAGATAAAGAGTCTAGGGTTTTAAAGACTAGAAGGTTCACAAGTGGCCATCTAACTCAGAAGCAATAAAGCGCACATGAAAGAAGCACACCAGCCTGTGTGATCACAAGATGTAGAAGGGATCAGGTATCAGGCATCAAAGAATAAAAAAAATCATATTATTGTGAATGAGGGGGGGTACAGTTAGGGGATCCAAGATCTATCTGTAGGCAACTGGACAACCCCTTACAGAAGGGTCGCTGGGAGGAGATGAGCCAGTCAGGATGCAGTGTAGCAACGATGAAACATATAACTTTCCTCTCATTCCTAAATGCTACCGTGCCCACTATCATGATCCCAGTTCTACCTTACAAACCTGGCTAGCCCAGAGAATATACACTGGTCCATATAGGAACTGGAAACACAGGGAAACCAGGACAGATGACCCCTTCAGGACCAGTGCTGAGAGTAGCAATAACAGGAGGATGGAGGAAAGGTGGGGTAGAAAGAGGGATCTGATTACAAGGATCTACATATAACCTCCTCCATGAGGGAGGGACAACAAAAAAGTGGGTGAAGGTAGATGTCGGACAGTGTAAGATAGGACAGAATAATAATTTATAAATTATCAAGGGTCCATGAGGGAGGGGAAGGGGGAAGGAGGGGAAATGAGGAGCTACTACCAAGGGCTCAAGTAGAAAGCAAATGTTTTGAGAATGATGATGGCAACAAATGTACGCAGTGGATGTATGTATAGATTGTGATAAGAGTTGCAGGAGCCCCTAATAAAATGATTCTTTTTAAAAACCTCAAAGAGCAAAACACACTATGGTTTATTGTACATCAATGATACTTCAATAAAATTACATAAAAAAGGGGAAAAAGAAATGGAATTTAAGGTAAAGAAAGTATTCCCTTTGAGGACCATATTGCAAATATATATTTAGGCAGGCAATTAGATAAAGACATTTTAAGTCTGGGCTTCTATACCTGCCATCTGTCTGTTATGAAAAGTATAATTAGCAACTAGAATCTCTCATACAAAATCAACTCAATATGGTCTTTCTGGTCTGACCTCCGTGGTGTTCTACTCTGCTTTGATGGAGCTCATCATATCATGACTCTATAACAAGATTGAGGAGTTATTTGCATTCTTATGTGGAAGGTAAATCTGTTTGGCCATTCTGTTAGACTAGTTCATTTTCTTTCCTACCATCCCATCTGCCATTTTAATTCAAAACAAGGAGAAAAGCATGTATGTGCCTTTTGAGGAAGGAGAAGATTTTGGTGTGGAAGAAATTCTCTTCTAGACTGCAAGGTAAGTATTTACCCCCTCTAGCCCTGTTGGAGGAGGGGAAAAGGAAGAGAGACAAGGCAAAGAGAACAACATAGTTAGTTTCATGCCTCCTTACTTGACCTGGGGATTGAGGGGAATATCAGTGACTATGGACCTGTTGTGCTCCCCATTTGGAAGCATGAAGAATAGAGGCTGCCAGGCAGAGCAGCCCTCTGGGAAGTCACTGAAGACAAACATATAGAGAGTGCCATCAAGTCTACTGTGATCCATGGAGACCTTATATGAAATGGAATGGAGTGCTGTCTGATCTTGCACCATTGTCACACATTCCTGAATGTTGAAGTCCATTGTTGCAGCGATTAGGTCAATCTGCCTCAATAAGGATCTTCCATGTCCCTCTATTTCATCAAATATGATGTCTTCCTCTAGCAATTGTCCACTGATAGTGTGTCCAAAACACATTAGTCAGTCAGTGTTCTCTTGTGATCCATAAGGTTTTCTTTCAGTAATTTTTGGAAGTGGACGGTCAGGCCCCTCTTCCTTGTCTGTCTTAGTCTAGAAGCTTCACTGAAACCTGTCCACCATGGGCAATCCTGCTGGTATTTGAAATTCTTGGAACAGAGCTTCCAGCACCATAACAATACACAAACCATTATAGTACAACCAACTGACAGATGAGTGGAGGATATCTATATCTATATATGGAGAGAGAGAGAGTAAAACTGGCAATGCAGTCTGATTAGGCAGTATTCTGATAATCTGCTGCTAACAGAAAGTATCCCCACAAATAACATCTTAAAGTAATGATAATATCAATTTTGCTCACAAATCTGCAATCTGGGCAGAGCTCAGTGAGGACACTAGTTTTGGCTTCATCAAGCATTAGCTGGGGTAGCTCAAAGGACAGAGGCTGCAGCTCTCTTAAGACTCACTCCCTCACACGACTGATACTTCTATTCGTTGGAGCTCAAGAAGAACCCTATATGTGACATTTTCATTTGGCTTGGTCTTCCTTGCAACATCCTGACAGGGTCCCAGTGGTGAACAACCCAATACGACCAGGTGGAAGTCACAGAGCAACACTTCTGCCATAGTCAAAGGCCTGCCAAGATGCAAGGAAGAGGGAAAGCAGGCCCTGTTTCTGGAAAAATGAACACAAACTCATCTTGTAACAAGAGAATGTGCGATGTGCAACATTAGGACAGTCATCTTTGAAGGACACAACCTGCCATGAGCCAAGATACAGAGACAGATTTCTACGAAAGCGAAAGGGCAGGACTTAGACTTAAAGATAAAGCCACAGACTTCATAGGACAAGAGCAATAGGGAGACAAGCAAAGGAAAGCTCTAGGATGCAAGCCTAACATGGCTAAAGATAGGGACAATGTCAGGACTGAACTGGAAGCAAGCAGACACCTGTGCAAGGCAGAACCCGTGAAGTTGTGCGTGCCTTCAAAGCTAAGTCAAAGTACCTTGGGGCGTGAGAAGGGAAGGAGCAGGAGAAGAAATTAATGGGTAGGTTTATGGAATTTGTAAGTCTGGGGACAGAGCATCAGGAATAGCTGGGTTCTGGCACTCAGTTGATACCATCAGAGTTTGAACCTTTTCCTTTCAGAGCTGTTTCCTTTTGAGTTTCATGCAGGCTTCCTGATGACAGCTGTAGTTTTATCTAGAAGCTCAGGAATTCTATTAGAGAGAGGCTCTTTTCCTTTCTAATCATTGGTGGTACTATCAGGAAAGCATTGGATTGCTAACTGCAAGGTTGGCAGTGCTACCCTACCAGCTACCTCATAGGGAAAAAGATGGAACTTTCTGCTCACATAAATATTTACAGTCTGAGAAACCCCACAGGGACCTTCTATGGCAATGGGGAAATTGTTTCTGGGGCATTTTTTAGGGTTAGATATCATTAACCTAGCATGAGTCTCATACTGAGTCTGACCCAGTCCCTTTGGAGAGAGGAAAGTCATGCCCTGACTAGCCAGGCCTGGAGCTGGCAGATTGGGTCAATGCCAGCAGAAGCATGGAGATGGAGCATGGTGGAAGAGTGATCCCAAAGATACAAGCCATGTGCTGTGAGTGGAAGAAGGGCAAATGAATGCTGCATTAATTAACCAGTCATTGACAAAATGAGGTTGCATGACAAATGGCTCCAAAACCCAGCAGTTCAACAAACAGCCCAACCCCTTCCCTCCCACACACACCGTTCTTAAAATTCAGGATCAGGGAGATTAACTGGAACTTTGAACTTGGCACTTCAGGGCTTGGAAGAGGTGACAGTGCATGTAAAGGCCTTGGGGCAGGAGAGATCTTGGTGTGACTGAAAGCCCAGAAGAAGACTAATTTGGGGGAGGTGAGATAATAGGAATGGAGTTTTCAGTGAGCATTTCCTTGAGAGCCTTCAAGCAAAAGCGATTTTTCTATATTCATGTTTTAGAAGTAGATCTCCACCCATTGTGTAAAGCTTTGGGTATTGGATTGGTGTCGGTATGCAGGGAAAAAAATAAATGGGCTTGTTATGGATTAGGAGCCTGTGGTAGTCACCTAATCTTGTGTCAAGTTAAGGATTAGGAGTGTAGGCGTGGAGTCTAGGCTGCCAATCTGGAGATAGTCAGTGAGATTTTTATGTGGGCATAGCCTTCTCCTGAGAACTCTGAGAAATCTGGTACTTCCTCCTTGGAGGTGGAAGACACCTCTCTCTCTCTCTCTCTCTCTCTCTCTCTCTCTCTCTCTCTCTCTCTCTCTCTCTCTCTCTCTCTCTGCTACTCCTTGGGAGACATTGCAGAAGGCAAGCCAAATGGATGCGACCAGACCTCTGAAGCCAAAGAAGCCTCAGAGAGATCGCAGCCAGCACTGAGATGCTTACAATGCCACTGGATCCACAAGACTTTCCACCCATTGGCCTGTGATTATCCTGCATTCAGCATCACTGCACATGTTTTATGGGTCTGAAAAGGACTTTATAGATTGGTATCAGACATATGGGCTAATATCAGACTTATGGATTTGATGTGCACTGGGCTGGGACGTTTGCTTAATGTACAATTACTGTTTGATATAAAACTCTCTCTCTGGATTTATAAGGTAGAATTAGACCAGAACATGTACTCTGGTACAGACAGGAGCTGGAAACACAGGGAATCCATGACAGATGATCCCTTCAGGACCAGTGGTGAGAGTGGCAATACCAGGAGGGTGGAGGGAAGGTGGGGTAGAAAGGGTGAATCGATTACAAGGATCTACATAAAATCTCTGCCCTGGGGGACGGACAACAGAAAAGTGGGGGAAGTGAGATGTTTGACGTGTAAGATATGACAAAATAATTTATATATTACCAAGGATTTATGAGGGAGGGGGAGGAGGATGGAAGTGGGGAAATGAGGAGCTGATACGAAGGGCTCAAGTAGAAAGCAAATGTTTTGAGAAGGATGAGGGCAACACATGTACAAATGTACTTGACACACAATGGGTGGATGGATGGATGGATGGATGGATGAATGGAATGACTGTGATAAGAGTTGTATGAGCCCCCAATAAAATTATCAAGGGTTCATAAGGAGGGGGGAGTGGGGAGGGAGGAGAAAAATGAGGAGCAGATGCCAGGGGCTTATGTGGAGAGCAAATGTTTTGACAATGATGAGGGCAATGAATGTATAAATGTGCTTTATAATGGATGGATGGATGGATTGTGATAAGAGTTGTATAAATCCCTAATATAATGATTAAATAATAGGGAAATGATTTTTAAAAACCACCAACTCTCTCTCATACACATGAGTCTCCCTCGATTTTCCTCTAGCATACCCAGACTAATACACAGTTCGCCCATGTCCTATAGGGCCGCTATGAGTTGGCATGGACTTGAGGGCAGTGGGTTTGTTAGGGCTTTGGAGTTCAGCAGGCCTTTGTTGGTGTGTTTGAGTCTATTTTTGTAGCTGTTGTTTGCAGGTCAGTGGCTCATCTTCCAGCACTCTATAGGACCATATTTTGTTGTGACCCATAAGGCTTTCATTTGTTAATATTTGGAAGTAGATCACCAGGTCTTTCTTCCTAGTCTGCCTTAGGCTAGAGCAGTGGTTCTCAATCTGTGGGTTGTGACCCCTTTTGGGGTCCAGCGACCTTTTAACACGAGTCACCCGATTCATGGCAGTAGCAACATTACAATTATGAAGTAGCAAGGAAAATGATTTTATGGTTGGGGGTCACCACAACATGAGGAATTGTATTAAAGGAAGGTTGAGCACCACAGGGCTCGAGGTTCCACTGAAGCCTGCCCATCATTGCTGACCCTTCTGGGGTTTGTCATATCGGTGGCACAGCTTCCAATTTCACAGCAGCACTCTAGCTACCACTGCACCACGAACTGATAGACAGGTGGTGGACTGTTCTTAAAAGCCACCTGATTTACGATGCTTTGTTTTGACAGCCCTGGAAAATGGATACAGAATCTAGTTTCATAGTCAATGCAAGACACACCTTGGGGCAGTAGGGATGGCATGAAGTGAATAGATTCAAAGTATATTTTAGGGAGAGGAAGGATGACAGTTAATGCCTGGGGGGTGTGCAAGAAGAAAGGAAGCAGAGACACCATTGATATTAAGTGCCTGAGTTAAGACAAGAATTTCCAGGGAAGCTGGTGGGTCATGATGGGAGAATTTCACACTCCCCGGGGACAGGGGGAGCATTGATTAGTTCATATGTCTGCGCATCTTCTCAGACAATAGAGGCTTTGTCATCCTCAAATGAAGCATGCAGTTGGAGCTCAGAGAGGGCATGCAGTGCAAATGAAGACTGGGTTGGTTGAGATGGGTGGACCAGGGCCACTAGTCAATTCTGAGGAGCTTCAGAAAACCTGCCCAGTGTCTCTTGGAGAGTGGGCATGTCTCATGGCCACAGAGGGCCTTTTAATGTTTCACCTCCCACTGCAGCAGCGAGAGGCTCTATCAGCTCATCCTGGAAAGGAAACATACTACCTGCCATCAGGTTCATTTCTTCAGAAAGGATGGAAGAATACAAATGAAAGACTACAGTTTGAAGGGGTCTTAGGCAGACTATCAGGCTCATTAAAGCTTCATTTATTAAAACTTCATTATTCAGAGACATTCTCCCAGTAGGATGTATGCTGGGGTGGGGGTGGGCATGAGGAGGAAGGCTTGGAGCAGGGTAGGGGAACAACCCCACACCCCCAAAAAATTCCTTCCCAAGAAGCAATTCCAGTGGGCACAGATTAGATAGAAGTTTCATCCTCTGGTCACTTGATGTTTGTCCCTCTCTTTTATCTGAATGCTCTTTCCACATTGCTCAGATGAATCATCAAATTTATATTAAAATGCAAGTTAGGAAGCATCATCCCCAACCAACCTTGTTCATCAAAATGGTAGTGCTCTCTCCGGGTACCCTGAGTTCAGTTTGTCAACAAGCTGAAGCAGTTGAGCTGGGGCTCTGTGAGGCCCTGGAGCATGAGTTCATTAATATCCGACCCATAATGCCTTGCTGGGTTTATGCCAACAAAGCCCTGTCACTCCTTACCTTAGGATTTACTCACTCTTTGAAACAGGCATTTATTTACACACAGTTTGACCTCATGATGGTGTTCAGCAGATGTGGATCTTACTTATTTGCATTGTTCTGTGACAGTTGCAAAATTCGTTAGTGGCTCGGGGATCAATCCTCTGTGGACTGCCCCGAAGCTAGATGAAGCAAGCGGGTTCTCCCTGATTCATCCTCCCTCCTTAGCAATGCTTGCTAGTCAGGATAACATAGTGCCCATTAAAGAAACTGCCTGTGTCACTTTAAATTTGTGACCTGGGCGGGAGGGAGGGTGATGATCACAAGTGACAGAAACTGACGCTTGACTAACTTAGGGAAAAAGGCCTAATGGTGGAAAAATGTTGGGAAGACAAGAAAATGTGGCAAATGCCTGGGCAATCTCAGGGCTGTGAAGCAGGTAATGGCGAAACACTCCTCCTGAGGCCAAAGCGTGCCCTCTGTAGTACATTAAATCACATTCACACACACCCATTCATGTTCACATGGGACCTGAGGCTATGGCCTTACTTGGAGAGGAGGTCTTGACAGATGTGCTTAGATAAGTATTTCAAGAGCTCCATCTTTCTGGGTTTAGATTTCAGATGGATACTACATGCACTGATTGGTGTGTTCTTATAAGAAGGGGAGTGGGCACACAGAGACCCCGTGTGAAGACATTGGCAGAGATTGGATCAGTGCATCTATAAGCCAAGAAATATCAAGGATTAGCAGCAGTGACCAGAAGCAGAGAGAGGCTACTTTGATTCTCCTTCAGAGCTCTCAGACGGAATGAATCTTGCCCACACCTTAATTTTAACCCTTTGTCCTTCAGAAAAGTGAGAGAACAAATGCCTGCTGTTTAAGTCACTCGATTGGTAGCCAGTTGTTACAGCTACCCAAAAGAACCATTATGGATTGATCTGTAGCCCCCTCAAAATATGTGAGAAATTTGAACCTTGGTGGACATGATCCTGTTTGAAAAGAAGGGAGTTCTTTTGTAATATAAATGAGGCCGTATGGCCACTGGAGATCCCTTCATAGAGGGGTTTAGAAGAGGAGATGGGTCAGTCAGGGTGCGAGGTAGTACCGATGAAGAACACAGCTTTCCCCCAGATCCTGTATGCTTCCTCCCCCCAATTACCATGATCCAAATTCTACCTTGCAGGGCTGGATAGGGCAGAGGTTGTACACTGGTGCATATGGGGGCTGGAGGCACAGGGAATCCAGGGTGGATGATACCTTCAGGACCAAAGGTGTGAGGGGCGATGCTGGGAGAGTGGAGGGTGAGTGGGTTGGAAAGGGGGAACTGATTACGAGGATCCACATGTGACCTCCTCCCTGGGAGATGGACAGCAGAGAAGGGGGGGAAGGGAGACTCGGGATAGAGCAAGATATGACAAAATAACAATGTATAAATTACCAAGGGTACATGAGGGAGGGGGGAGCGGGGAGGGAGTGGAAAAAAAAAAGAGGACCTGATGCAAAGTGCATAAGTGGAGAGCTAATGCTTTGAGAATGATTGGGGCAGGGAATGTGGGGATGTGCTTTATATAATTGATGTATGTATATGTATGGATTGTGATAAGAGTTGTATGAGCCCCTAATAAAATGTAAAAAAAAAGAAAATGATTAAGGCAAAGAATGTACAGATGTGCTTTATACAATTGATATATGTATATGTATGGATTATGATAAGAGTTGTATGAGTCCCTAATAAAATGTTTAAAAAAATGAGGCCATATGAGAATAGGCTTGAGCCTAAACCTAAACACTTCTGAGTTAAAGGCCAGGATAGACCCAGTAACACACAGTACGGGGAGAAAGATAGCGAGGAATGCCAAGGAACTTTCTGGTATCCACAAAAAAGGACCCTGACCTAGAGTCGCACCCCAAATTTGAACCTGTAAGCTCCAAAGCAGGGGGAAAAGTGTTTTAAGGCTACTGACTTGTTGGATAATTTTTGGTTAAGGAGATTAAGACAGAAACTTAAGACATCCTCCAATCCTTCCTCTGGCTTCGTTCCATTTTTCTCACATTCAAGAGTCCTCCTAGAGAATTCAGTCAGGTTGTTGTTGTTGTTGTTGTTCAGTGTCATAGTGAGGGTTTGGATTCATTGTGACCATACATACAACATAATCATACACTGCCCGGTCCTGTACCATTCTCACAGTTGTTCTTAAGTTTGAGCCCATTGTTGCAGCCACTGTGTCAATCCCATTTGTTGAGGGCTTTCCTCTTTTTCATTGCCCCTCTACTTTCCAGAACACGATGTCCTGCTCCAGGGACTGATCTCTCCGGACAACATGTCAAAGTTAAGGTGAAGTCTCATTATCCTTGCCCTGAGGAACATTCTGGCTGTACTTCATCCAAGTTAGATGGGTTTGTTCTTTTGGCAGTCCATGGTACATTCATTACTCTTTTACATCACTACTAATCAAATATATCTATTCTTCTTTGGTCTTCCTTATTCAGTGTTCAACTTTCACATGAATATGAGACAGTTGAAAATACCATGGCCTGGGTCAACCCGCCCCAGTCCTCAAAGTAATCTCTTGCTTTTCAACACTTTAAAGAGGTCTCGTGTAGCAGATTTGACTAGTGAAATGTGTCATTTGTTCTCTTCTCTGCTGCTTCCATGAGAATTGATTGTGGATTCAAGCAAGACAAAATCCTTGACAATTTCGATCTTTCCTCCATTTATCATGATGTTATCAATAGGTCCAGTTGTGAGGGTCTGGGCTTTCTTTACATTGAGTCATAATCCAAACTGAAGGCTTTAATCAATCCTTCATCTTCATCAGCAAGTGAATCAAGTCCTTCTCATTTTCAGCAAAATTGTGTCATCTGTATAATGCAGGTTGTTAATAGGCCTTCCTCCAACCTGATGCTCCATCAGGCACTGCCCCTTAATGAGTTTAGGTCATGAAGGATAGTCCTCCATAGGCACATTGATTATTACACTACCACCCTCACATAATAAATTCAGAGAGAGAAAATTTCCCCAAAGCAATGGAAAGCTTACTAGAGAAGTGGAGGGTGCTAAAAGCCAAAGGTGACACAAACCGGAAATCAATACTAGTTTTCAATACCTGCAGTCATCTAATAGTTCACTGCACTATCTAAGGAAAGGTGAGGAGAACTGGGGCAATTCCATTAAAAAAAGACAATGCAGGGTATATAAGTCCGTCATTCCTCTGGAGAAGAAAAACACATAGTTTGGTTGTAGAGCTTTGTTTGCTAATCAACCAAATGTAGTTGTAAGGCAGGGGTGTGCGTGTACGCGTGTGTGTGTGTGCGTGCGTGTGTGTGTTGAAGGGAGAGGCTTGCCATTCTATTTCATAGCCAGGAGAAAGATGAGCCTCTTCCCATATCTTTTGCTCTGTGGCAAGTTACTGATCTACAAGGAACTTTTATTTGACAAGGACATTGCCGAGAAAAAAACGGGAAGCTTGTGTTCATCTCTGCTGAGAGGTGGAGTCAAAGAGATGGGCTTTATGACAGACACCCTGATCGTGCAACCAAACTATGAAATGGCCTCATACATTCAACACACATTTGCTGCACCTCCCCAGTGTGCTGCCCAGATATTACCAGGCAGAGTGTTTTATGGGCAGCATTTTAGAGTTAGGCAGGCAGAGGGAGTGTCTTTGTGGGTGTTGCCTTTACCAGTCCTTGGATTGTTCTGGGACAGGCATGTCTTTTTCCTCTAAAGTAACTGATCGCGTGTAAAGAAGGAGTCTCCTCAGTAAGATGGGTTGAACCAAACCCAACCTATGACAATCATCTCAATTGGAACACATAGCGACCCTATACAAATACCCGTAGGGTTTCCAAGTTTGTAACTCTTTTGGGGGGTCAACTACCATATCCTTCTCTTGCAGAACCACTACAGAGTTGAGCGTTGTGTTAGCAGCTGAATGCTTAATCACTGTGCCCATTTTGTTTGCTGAGCCGCCCTCAAAACACTGAACAGTTTTTCTGGGTACCAAGTATGTCCACTTCTTTATCTGGCCTAGGGTGTTTTCTCCTAGTTGATAGGAGGTGCAAATCAGTTACTAGGGTTTTGGCAGAGTCAGTATGGAAACTGGGAGGGTGTGTGAAATTTGAACCAGAGTAGAACAATTCCAAGACACTTCCTAGGGATTCCTGGCATATAATATGCAAATGATAGTCAAGATATATAACTGTGTCTCTGTTCTTGGTTCTGTCAGTACCTGGTGTGGCCACAAAGGAGAAACCTGGTCTCCTGCTATTTTGAGCATCTAGTGTGAATGACAGGAGATAAGTCACATGCTAATGAACCCTGGTGGTGTAGTAGTTAAGCACCATGGTGCCCGGCTATCAAAGCATATAGCGTCTGGGGTCTTAAAGGCTGGAAGATAAACAGGGGGCCATGTAGCTAAGAAACAACAAAGTCCACATGGAAAAAGCACACCAGCCTACACCAACATGATCGCTGAAGACAAAGCGGGTGCATAAGCACATGTGAGCATGTTTTCTTGATGTGCACTCACCCTTTATATACAACTCTCTTATACATACGTGTTTCTGTGGATTTGTTTCTCGAATGCACCCAGACTAACATAAGCAGCGTGGAACGCATTTAAGAAGCCTAGACAAGGGCAGGGCAGGATATTCGGAGGGACTGGATCCAGAATTTGAGAGGAAGGAGCCCTGGTGGCAAAACGGGCTGCTAGCTCACTGTCCCAAGGGGGACAATGAGACTGCTGGCTCCCATGAAAATTTACAGTCTTGAAAACTCCATATAGGGTCACTGTGGTTGGAATCCACTGGACGGCAGTGACCTTTTGGGATTGAAGGTGGAAGCCACCAATGACTTCCTGCCATTGAGCCAAGGAGCCTCAGGAGAGTGTGTGAACTTCTGGAATGCAGTGAACAACCTCTGCACATCTGCTTTTCGTGCTGCCCAAGTCATGCCCTTGGCCTTTGCTTAAACGTATTCATCCAGAAGTGAACCATCACAGCTGCTCCCTCGGGAAGCTGGGGGCTGAGCTCTCTGGTTCCACTCTGTCAGCATTTCTGGTCCGGGTACCTCCCCTCTTCCCCGGCACAGGCAATGTGCTTTTGGAAGCAGTGCTCCCTGGGTAGTGGGTGTGATTTGCCTCCTCTGGCCTAACATGATGAATGCTGAGAGGGGGTGGATACTAGGGGGTTAAACTCCCTGAACTTTACCTAGCCCAGGGGAAAACTTATTATTTAAAGTAAGCTTTAGACAGAATCTTTAGAAAGAGAAATGGTTAACTTTATGTACACAATTACTCCCCAACACATAGGCTCAACCTCATAGGCTGTGGATGACCTTGAGCAGGTGCTCAGTCACAATGGTTTTCTATCAGGATTGAGAGTTCAGCTCTCTCAACTCTCCAACTGGTTATTAGCACCATAGTCTCGTTTCTATTTTTGTATTTACTTTGTTTTTAGGGGAAAAAGACTCCCAATCCAACTATATTTTATTAGGAACTCCTTTGCTAAGTTTTACACAAGAAAAAGGCACAAAGTGCTGTTCTGGATGAAGGAGAGCATCCGCATGAGGCCACAATGGTGTTGGAAGGACCCACAGCCACAGTGACTTAAATAAAATGACACCCATTCTGTCCTGCTGACTCTGACTCATAGTGACTCTGTGTAGGGATCCTGAAGTTGCTACCTTTACAGGAAGCAATAACCTCATCTTTCTCCTGTGGAATGACTAGTGGCTTTGAACCAGCGACCTTGCTCTTAATAGTCCAACACTATCCAGCATTACCACCTGGGCTCCTGAAAACTTAAATAAGACATAGAAAACAAACAACTTTGTCACAAAATTGTGACTGAAGACAGATCAATTCCTGGAGTTTCAGGAGGGCCTGTGAGAGCATGAGCGGGACCTTCATTGGGATGTGCACACTACCGTATATCGTTGAGTGTGGCCCGGGGAGTGGACGCAAGCACACTGCCTGAGGGACAAGCTTTCCACTGCCAGTCAGAGTAGGAAAGAACTCAATGGCGGCTGAATCTGTGGCCCCTCAAAATGGATGTAGGGTCTCCACATAGACTCTCACTGTGAGCCACAGCCTATTGCTCAAAATTTAAGCTCAAATATGACTTAAACGCCAAACATTCTGTTTCCTTAAAATAGGGTACTGCCAGGATCAGCTAGAAGTCTGCATGACCTATCAGATCTCAACGCCGATCCCAAATCACTTCACATGATCCATTCTACCAGTCATGTCAAGGACAACTAGAGGTCTGCATGAGCGAGCCCAAATCGCCTCCTCACTTACCCATTCCAGAGGCTGTGCCTGTATAACCTATCGACTAACACATTCCCATATGCCGTGGTTATGAAACCAACCATCATGCTGGAATAAGGACCAATCACGATGCAAGGGTCAGGATCAATGGGAAAGCAAAATAGGGGCTGAGGGGAGCCAAGAGGGGTCGCTTCACTCAATCCCTAAACCTGATCTAATGTCACTAGACTGGGGTCTTCCTCACATCTCAAGTCACCCGATTCATGATTGAAGTGAATTGTGCTTATTCAATCTTTGTTCTGCTTGCTGTCCTGCTGTGCTGCATCCTCTTTTTGCTTTTTTGTGCATGGCTCCCTCTGTTGTGGTGACAAATGGCTTGAGAGGGATTTGACATAGGGAGAAAGCCCACCCACATCAACTGTCACCAGAAGCAGACACTAAGTCCATTTCTCTCACCTCACAGAACTATGCACACCAGACACTGGTAGGGCTGCCTGGGAGGGGAACCCTTAGTGCAGTGGTTCTCAACCTGTGGGTTGCGACCCCTTTGGGAGTCATATGACCCTTTCACAGGGCTCACCCAATTCATAACTGTAGCAAAATTACAGTGATGAAGTAGCAAGAAAATCATTTAATGGTTGGGGGAGGGGGGCATCACCACAACAAGAGGACCTGTATTAGGAAGGTTGAGAACCACTGCCCTAGTGTGTTTAGGACTTTGCTGCCCTCAAGGTCATCAGACATTCCTGAAGGCAGAGCCACTGCAGGAAGCCCTTCTGGGAAATGCCCTGAAGACAGGTCTCAACCAACTCCACCCTCACTCTCTGAGATCCTAATCATAGGACGCATGGAAATGCTCCCTGCCACTTCGAAGGCTGTAAGTCCATGGGAGCAGAAAGCCTCCTCTTTCTCCCTTGGAGTGGTGGCTGGTGAGTTCAAACTGCTCACTTTCTGGCTAACATAACCCACAGACCAGCTCCCCCTGAGCTCAGTTTGGTTTGCCGCACAGCACACATTGTTTGGAACCTTCTGAAATAGCTATGCACATGTGCAGGTTGGGGGGATTTCGCACAAGATGCAGTTTTACACCCTCTCTTGGCAAAAATAATTTTTGCAAAAGGCTTGTATTCTCTTCTGGATCTGAGTAGCAGCTACTCTCATGAAGTCATAGCACAT
>NW_027458883.1:0-41957 GCF_050624435.1 Tenrec ecaudatus
AGGGCACCCCTAGGCTTTAGGCTCGAGCTCCCCTAGGCTAAGGCTGGGGCTCCCCTAGCCTTCAGGCTAGGGCACCCCTAGGCTTTAGGCTCGAGCTCCCCTAGGCTAAGGCTGGGGCTCCCCTAGCCTTCAGGCTAGGGCACCCTAGGCTTTAGGCTCGAGCTCCCCTAGGCTAAGGCTGGGGCTCCCCTAGCCTTCAGGCTAGGGCACCCCTAGGCTTTAGGCTCGAGCTCCCCTAGGCTAAGGCTGGGGCTCCCCTAGCCTTCAGGCTAGGGCACCCCTAGGCTTTAGGCTCGAGCTCCCCTAGGCTAAGGCTGGGGCTCCCTAGCCTTCAGGCTAGGGCACCCCTAGGCTTTAGGCTCGAGCTCCCCTAGGCTAAGGCTGGGGCTCCCCTAGCCTTCAGGCTAGGGCACCCCTAGGCTTTAGGCTCGAGCTCCCCTAGGCTAAGGCTGGGCTCCCCTAGCCTTCAGGCTAGGGCACCCCTAGGCTTTAGGCTCGAGCTCCCCTAGGCTAAGGCTGGGGCTCCCCTAGCCTTCAGGCTAGGGCACCCCTAGGCTTTAGGCTCGAGCTCCCCTAGGCTAAGGCTGGGGCTCCCCTAGCCTTCAGGCTAGGGCACCCCTAGGCTTTAGGCTCGAGCTCCCCTAGGCTAAGGCTGGGGCTCCCTAGCCTTCAGGCTAGGGCACCCCTAGGCTTTAGGCTCGAGCTCCCCTAGGCTAAGGCTGGGGCTCCCCTAGCCTTCAGGCTAGGGCACCCCTAGGCTTTAGGCTCGAGCTCCCCTAGGCTAAGGCTGGGGCTCCCCTAGCCTTCAGGCTAGGGCACCCCTAGGCTTTAGGCTCGAGCTCCCCTAGGCTAAGGCTGGGGCTCCCCTAGCCTTCAGGCTAGGGCACCCCTAGGCTTTAGGCTCGAGCTCCCCTAGGCTAAGGCTGGGGCTCCCCTAGCCTTCAGGCTAGGGCACCCCTAGGCTTTAGGCTCGAGCTCCCCTAGGCTAAGGCTGGGGCTCCCCTAGCCTTCAGGCTAGGGCACCCCTAGGCTTTAGGCTCGAGCTCCCCTAGGCTAAGGCTGGGGCTCCCCTAGCCTTCAGGCTAGGGCACCCCTAGGCTTTAGGCTCGAGCTCCCCTAGGCTAAGGCTGGGGCTCCCCTAGCCTTCAGGCTAGGGCACCCCTAGGCTTTAGGCTCGAGCTCCCCTAGGCTAAGGCTGGGGCTCCCCTAGCCTTCAGGCTAGGGCACCCCTAGGCTTTAGGCTCGAGCTCCCCTAGGCTAAGGCTGGGGCTCCCCTAGCCTTCAGGCTAGGGCACCCCTAGGCTTTAGGCTCGAGCTCCCTAGGCTAAGGCTGGGGCTCCCCTAGCCTTCAGGCTAGGGCACCCCTAGGCTTTAGGCTCGAGCTCCCCTAGGCTAAGGCTGGGGCTCCCCTAGCCTTCAGGCTAGGGCACCCCTAGGCTTTAGGCTCGAGCTCCCCTAGGCTAAGGCTGGGGCTCCCCTAGCCTTCAGGCTAGGGCACCCCTAGGCTTTAGGCTCGAGCTCCCCTAGGCTAAGGCTGGGGCTCCCCTAGCCTTCAGGCTAGGGCACCCCTAGGCTTTAGGCTCGAGCTCCCCTAGGCTAAGGCTGGGGCTCCCCTAGCCTTCAGGCTAGGGCACCCCTAGGCTTTAGGCTCGAGCTCCCCTAGGCTAAGGCTGGGGCTCCCCTAGCCTTCAGGCTAGGGCACCCCTAGGCTTTAGGCTCGAGCTCCCCTAGGCTAAGGCTGGGGCTCCCCTAGCCTTCAGGCTAGGGCACCCCTAGGCTTTAGGCTCGAGCTCCCCTAGGCTAAGGCTGGGGCTCCCCTAGCCTTCAGGCTAGGGCACCCCTAGGCTTTAGGCTCGAGCTCCCCTAGGCTAAGGCTGGGGCTCCCCTAGCCTTCAGGCTAGGGCACCCCTAGGCTTTAGGCTCGAGCTCCCCTAGGCTAAGGCTGGGGCTCCCCTAGCCTTCAGGCTAGGGCACCCCTAGGCTTTAGGCTCGAGCTCCCCTAGGCTAAGGCTGGGGCTCCCCTAGCCTTCAGGCTAGGGCACCCCTAGGCTTTAGGCTCGAGCTCCCCTAGGCTAAGGCTGGGGCTCCCCTAGCCTTCAGGCTAGGGCACCCCTAGGCTTTAGGCTCGAGCTCCCCTAGGCTAAGGCTGGGGCTCCCCTAGCCTTCAGGCTAGGGCACCCCTAGGCTTTAGGCTCGAGCTCCCCTAGGCTAAGGCTGGGGCTCCCCTAGCCTTCAGGCTAGGGCACCCCTAGGCTTTAGGCTCGAGCTCCCCTAGGCTAAGGCTGGGGCTCCCCTAGCCTTCAGGCTAGGGCACCCCTAGGCTTTAGGCTCGAGCTCCCCTAGGCTAAGGCTGGGGCTCCCCTAGCCTTCAGGCTAGGGCACCCCTAGGCTTTAGGCTCGAGCTCCCCTAGGCTAAGGCTGGGGCTCCCCTAGCCTTCAGGCTAGGGCACCCCTAGGCTTTAGGCTCGAGCTCCCCTAGGCTAAGGCTGGGGCTCCCCTAGCCTTCAGGCTAGGGCACCCCTAGGCTTTAGGCTCGAGCTCCCCTAGGCTAAGGCTGGGGCTCCCCTAGCCTTCAGGCTAGGGCACCCCTAGGCTTTAGGCTCGAGCTCCCCTAGGCTAAGGCTGGGGCTCCCCTAGCCTTCAGGCTAGGGCACCCCTAGGCTTTAGGCTCGAGCTCCCCTAGGCTAAGGCTGGGGCTCCCCTAGCCTTCAGGCTAGGGCACCCCTAGGCTTTAGGCTCGAGCTCCCCTAGGCTAAGGCTGGGGCTCCCCTAGCCTTCAGGCTAGGGCACCCCTAGGCTTTAGGCTCGAGCTCCCCTAGGCTAAGGCTGGGGCTCCCCTAGCCTTCAGGCTAGGGCACCCCTAGGCTTTAGGCTCGAGCTCCCCTAGGCTAAGGCTGGGGCTCCCCTAGCCTTCAGGCTAGGGCACCCCTAGGCTTTAGGCTCGAGCTCCCCTAGGCTAAGGCTGGGGCTCCCCTAGCCTTCAGGCTAGGGCACCCCTAGGCTTTAGGCTCGAGCTCCCCTAGGCTAAGGCTGGGGCTCCCCTAGCCTTCAGGCTAGGGCACCCCTAGGCTTTAGGCTCGAGCTCCCCTAGGCTAAGGCTGGGGCTCCCCTAGCCTTCAGGCTAGGGCACCCCTAGGCTTTAGGCTCGAGCTCCCCTAGGCTAAGGCTGGGGCTCCCCTAGCCTTCAGGCTAGGGCACCCCTAGGCTTTAGGCTCGAGCTCCCCTAGGCTAAGGCTGGGGCTCCCCTAGCCTTCAGGCTAGGGCACCCCTAGGCTTTAGGCTCGAGCTCCCCTAGGCTAAGGCTGGGGCTCCCCTAGCCTTCAGGCTAGGGCACCCCTAGGCTTTAGGCTCGAGCTCCCCTAGGCTAAGGCTGGGGCTCCCCTAGCCTTCAGGCTAGGGCACCCCTAGGCTTTAGGCTCGAGCTCCCCTAGGCTAAGGCTGGGGCTCCCCTAGCCTTCAGGCTAGGGCACCCCTAGGCTTTAGGCTCGAGCTCCCCTAGGCTAAGGCTGGGGCTCCCCTAGCCTTCAGGCTAGGGCACCCCTAGGCTTTAGGCTCGAGCTCCCCTAGGCTAAGGCTGGGGCTCCCCTAGCCTTCAGGCTAGGGCACCCCTAGGCTTTAGGCTCGAGCTCCCCTAGGCTAAGGCTGGGGCTCCCCTAGCCTTCAGGCTAGGGCACCCCTAGGCTTTAGGCTCGAGCTCCCCTAGGCTAAGGCTGGGCTCCCCTAGCCTTCAGGCTAGGGCACCCCTAGGCTTTAGGCTCGAGCTCCCCTAGGCTAAGGCTGGGGCTCCCCTAGCCTTCAGGCTAGGGCACCCCTAGGCTTTAGGCTCGAGCTCCCCTAGGCTAAGGCTGGGGCTCCCCTAGCCTTCAGGCTAGGGCACCCCTAGGCTTTAGGCTCGAGCTCCCCTAGGCTAAGGCTGGGGCTCCCCTAGCCTTCAGGCTAGGGCACCCTAGGCTTTAGGCTCGAGCTCCCCTAGGCTAAGGCTGGGGCTCCCCTAGCCTTCAGGCTAGGGCACCCCTAGGCTTTAGGCTCGAGCTCCCCTAGGCTAAGGCTGGGGCTCCCCTAGCCTTCAGGCTAGGGCACCCCTAGGCTTTAGGCTCGAGCTCCCCTAGGCTAAGGCTGGGGCTCCCCTAGCCTTCAGGCTAGGGCACCCCTAGGCTTTAGGCTCGAGCTCCCCTAGGCTAAGGCTGGGGCTCCCCTAGCCTTCAGGCTAGGGCACCCCTAGGCTTTAGGCTCGAGCTCCCCTAGGCTAAGGCTGGGGCTCCCCTAGCCTTCAGGCTAGGGCACCCCTAGGCTTTAGGCTCGAGCTCCCCTAGGCTAAGGCTGGGGCTCCCCTAGCCTTCAGGCTAGGGCACCCCTAGGCTTTAGGCTCGAGCTCCCCTAGGCTAAGGCTGGGGCTCCCCTAGCCTTCAGGCTAGGGCACCCCTAGGCTTTAGGCTCGAGCTCCCCTAGGC
This sequence comes from Tenrec ecaudatus, assembly GCF_050624435.1. Lineage (NCBI taxonomy): Eukaryota > Metazoa > Chordata > Mammalia > Afrosoricida > Tenrecidae > Tenrec > Tenrec ecaudatus. Next base: position 4,452 of record NW_027458883.1, read on the forward strand.
TAAGGCTGGGGCTCCCCTAGCCTTCAGGCTAGGGCACCCCTAGGCTTTAGGCTCGAGCTCCCCTAGGCTAAGGCTGGGGCTCCCCTAGCCTTCAGGCTAGGGCACCCCTAGGCTTTAGGCTCGAGCTCCCCTAGGCTAAGGCTTGGGGCTCCCCTAGCCTTCAGGCTAGGGCACCCCTAGGCTTTAGGCTCGAGCTCCCCTAGGCTAAGGCTGGGGCTCCCCTAGCCTTCAGGCTAGGGCACCCCTAGGCTTTAGGCTCGAGCTCCCCTAGGCTAAGGCTAGGGCTCCCCTAGCCTTCAGGCTAGGGCACCCCTAGGCTTTAGGCTCGAGCTCCCCTAGGCTAAGGCTAGGGCTCCCCTAGCCTTCAGGCTAGGGCACCCCTAGGCTTTAGGCTCGAGCTCCCCTAGGCTAAGGCTAGGGCTCCCCTAGCCTTCAGGCTAGGGCACCCCTAGGCTTTAGGCTCGAGCTCCCCTAGGCTAAGGCTGGGGCTCCCCTAGCCTTCAGGCTAGGGCACCCCTAGGCTTTAGGCTCGAGCTCCCCTAGGCTAAGGCTAGGGCTCCCCTAGCCTTCAGGCTAGGGCACCCCTAGGCTTTAGGCTCGAGCTCCCCTAGGCTAAGGCTAGGGCTCCCCTAGCCTTCAGGCTAGGGCACCCCTAGGCTTTAGGCTCGAGCTCCCCTAGGCTAAGGCTAGGGCTCCCCTAGCCTTCAGGCTAGGGCACCCCTAGGCTTTAGGCTCGAGCTCCCCTAGGCTAAGGCTAGGGCTCCCCTAGCCTTCAGGCTAGGGCACCCCTAGGCTTTAGGCTCGAGCTCCCCTAGGCTAAGGCTAGGGCTCCCCTAGCCTTCAGGCTAGGGCACCCCTAGGCTTTAGGCTCGAGCTCCCCTAGGCTAAGGCTAGGGCTCCCCTAGCCTTCAGGCTAGGGCACCCCTAGGCTTTAGGCCCGAGCTCCCCTAGGCTAAGGCTAGGGCTCCCCTAGCCTTCAGGCTAGGGCACCCCTAGGCTTTAGGCCCGAGCTCCCCTAGGCTAAGGCTAGGGCTCCCCTAGCCTTCAGGCTAGGGCACCCCTAGGCTTTAGGCCCGAGCTCCCCTAGGCTAAGGCTAGGGCTCCCCTAGCCTTCAGGCTAGGGCACCCCTAGGCTTTAGGCCCGAGCTCCCCTAGGCTAAGGCTAGGGCTCCCCTAGCCTTCAGGCTAGGGCACCCCTAGGCTTTAGGCCCGAGCTCCCCTAGGCTAAGGCTAGGGCTCCCCTAGCCTTCAGGCTAGGGCACCCCTAGGCTTTAGGCCCGAGCTCCCCTAGGCTAAGGCTAGGGCTCCCCTAGCCTTCAGGCTAGGGCACCCCTAGGCTTTAGGCCCGAGCTCCCCTAGGCTAAGGCTAGGGCTCCCCTAGCCTTCAGGCTAGGGCACCCCTAGGCTTTAGGCCCGAGCTCCCCTAGGCTAAGGCTAGGGCTCCCCTAGCCTTCAGGCTAGGGCACCCCTAGGCTTTAGGCCCGAGCTCCCCTAGGCTAAGGCTAGGGCTCCCCTAGCCTTCAGGCTAGGGCACCCCTAGGCTTTAGGCCCGAGCTCCCCTAGGCTAAGGCTAGGGCTCCCCTAGCCTTCAGGCTAGGGCACCCCTAGGCTTTAGGCCCGAGCTCCCCTAGGCTAAGGCTAGGGCTCCCCTAGCCTTCAGGCTAGGGCAACCCCTAGGCTTTAGGCTCGAGCTCCCCTAGGCTAAGGCTAGGGCTCCCCTAGCCTTCAGGCTAGGGCACCCCTAGGCTTTAGGCTCGAGCTCCCCTAGGCTAAGGCTAGGGCTCCCCTAGCCTTCAGGCTAGGGCACCCCTAGGCTTTAGGCTCGAGCTCCCCTAGGCTAAGGCTAGGGCTCCCCTAGCCTTCAGGCTAGGGCACCCCTAGGCTTTAGGCTCGAGCTCCCCTAGGCTAAGGCTAGGGCTCCCCTAGCCTTCAGGCTAGGGCACCCCTAGGCTTTAGGCTCGAGCTCCCCTAGGCTAAGGCTAGGGCTCCCCTAGCCTTCAGGCTAGGGCACCCCTAGGCTTTAGGCTCGAGCTCCCCTAGGCTAAGGCTAGGGCTCCCCTAGCCTTCAGGCTAGGGCACCCCTAGGCTTTAGGCTCGAGCTCCCCTAGGCTAAGGCTAGGGCTCCCCTAGCCTTCAGGCTAGGGCACCCCTAGGCTTTAGGGAGCTCCCCTAGGCTAAGGCTAGGGCTCCCCTAGCCTTCAGGCTAGGGCACCCCTAGGCTTTAGAGGGCTCCCCTAGGCTAAGGCTAGGGCTCCCCTAGCCTTCAGGCTAGGGCACCCCTAGGCTTTAGGCTCGAGCTCCCCTAGGCTAAGGCTAGGGCTCCCCTAGCCTTCAGGCTAGGGCACCCCTAGGCTTTAGGCTCCCCTAGGCTAAGGCTAGGGCTCCCCTAGCCTTCAGGCTAGGGCACCCCTAGGCTTTAGGCTCGAGCTCCCCTAGGCTAAGGCTAGGGCTCCCCTAGCCTTCAGGCTAGGGCACCCCTAGGCTTTAGGCTCGAGCTCCCCTAGGCTAAGGCTAGGGCTCCCCTAGCCTTCAGGCTAGGGCACCCCTAGGCTTTAGGCTCGAGCCTCCCCTAGGCTAAGGCTAGGGCTCCCCTAGCCTTCAGGCTAGGGCACCCCTAGGCTTTAGGCTCCCCCTAGGCTAAGGCTAGGGCTCCCCTAGCCTTCAGGCTAGGGCACCCCTAGGCTTTAGGCTCCCCTAGGCTAAGGCTAGGGCTCCCCTAGCCTTCAGGCTAGGGCACCCCTAGGCTTTAGGCTCCCCTAGGCTAAGGCTAGGGCTCCCCTAGCCTTCAGGCTAGGGCACCCCTAGGCTTTAGGCTCCCCTAGGCTAAGGCTAGGGCTCCCCTAGCCTTCAGGCTAGGGCACCCCTAGGCTTTAGGCTCCCCTAGGCTAAGGCTAGGGCTCCCCTAGCCTTCAGGCTAGGGCACCCCTAGGCTTTAGGCTCCCCTAGGCTAAGGCTAGGGCTCCCCTAGCCTTCAGGCTAGGGCACCCCTAGGCTTTAGGCTCCCCTAGGCTAAGGCTAGGGCTCCCCTAGCCTTCAGGCTAGGGCACCCCTAGGCTTTAGGCTCGAGCTCCCCTAGGCTAAGGCTAGGGCTCCCCTAGCCTTCAGGCTAGGGCACCCCTAGGCTTTAGGCTCCCCTAGGCTAAGGCTAGGGCTCCCCTAGCCTTCAGGCTAGGGCACCCCTAGGCTTTAGGCTCGAGCTCCCCTAGGCTAAGGCTAGGGCTCCCCTAGCCTTCAGGCTAGGGCACCCCTAGGCTTTAGGCTCCCCTAGGCTAAGGCTAGGGCTCCCCTAGCCTTCAGGCTAGGGCACCCCTAGGCTTTAGGCTCGAGCTCCCCTAGGCTAAGGCTAGGGCTCCCCTAGCCTTCAGGCTAGGGCACCCCTAGGCTTTAGGCTCCCCTAGGCTAAGGCTAGGGCTCCCCTAGCCTTCAGGCTAGGGCACCCCTAGGCTTTAGGCTCGAGCTCCCCTAGGCTAAGGCTAGGGCTCCCCTAGCCTTCAGGCTAGGGCACCCCTAGGCTTTAGGCTCGAGCTCCCCTAGGCTAAGGCTAGGGCTCCCCTAGCCTTCAGGCTAGGGCACCCCTAGGCTTTAGGCTCGAGCTCCCCTAGGCTAAGGCTAGGGCTCCCCTAGCCTTCAGGCTAGGGCACCCCTAGGCTTTAGGCTCCCCTAGGCTAAGGCTAGGGCTCCCCTAGCCTTCAGGCTAGGGCACCCCTAGGCTTTAGGCTCGAGCTCCCCTAGGCTAAGGCTAGGGCTCCCCTAGCCTTCAGGCTAGGGCACCCCTAGGCTTTAGGCTCCCCTAGGCTAAGGCTAGGGCTCCCCTAGCCTTCAGGCTAGGGCACCCCTAGGCTTTAGGCTCGAGCTCCCCTAGGCTAAGGCTAGGGCTCCCCTAGCCTTCAGGCTAGGGCACCCCTAGGCTTTAGGCTCCCCTAGGCTAAGGCTAGGGCTCCCCTAGCCTTCAGGCTAGGGCACCCCTAGGCTTTAGGCTCGAGCTCCCCTAGGCTAAGGCTAGGGCTCCCCTAGCCTTCAGGCTAGGGCACCCCTAGGCTTTAGGCTCCCCTAGGCTAAGGCTAGGGCTCCCCTAGCCTTCAGGCTAGGGCACCCCTAGGCTTTAGGCTCGAGCTCCCCTAGGCTAAGGCTAGGGCTCCCCTAGCCTTCAGGCTAGGGCACCCCTAGGCTTTAGGCTCCCCTAGGCTAAGGCTAGGGCTCCCCTAGCCTTCAGGCTAGGGCACCCCTAGGCTTTAGGCTCGAGCTCCCCTAGGCTAAGGCTAGGGCTCCCCTAGCCTTCAGGCTAGGGCACCCCTAGGCTTTAGGCTCCCCTAGGCTAAGGCTAGGGCTCCCCTAGCCTTCAGGCTAGGGCACCCCTAGGCTTTAGGCTCGAGCTCCCCTAGGCTAAGGCTAGGGCTCCCCTAGCCTTCAGGCTAGGGCACCCCTAGGCTTTAGGCTCCCCTAGGCTAAGGCTAGGGCTCCCCTAGCCTTCAGGCTAGGGCACCCCTAGGCTTTAGGCTCGAGCTCCCCTAGGCTAAGGCTAGGGCTCCCCTAGCCTTCAGGCTAGGGCACCCCTAGGCTTTAGGCTCCCCTAGGCTAAGGCTAGGGCTCCCCTAGCCTTCAGGCTAGGGCACCCCTAGGCTTTAGGCTCGAGCTCCCCTAGGCTAAGGCTAGGGCTCCCCTAGCCTTCAGGCTAGGGCACCCCTAGGCTTTAGGCTCCCCTAGGCTAAGGCTAGGGCTCCCCTAGCCTTCAGGCTAGGGCACCCCTAGGCTTTAGGCTCGAGCTCCCCTAGGCTAAGGCTAGGGCTCCCCTAGCCTTCAGGCTAGGGCACCCCTAGGCTTTAGGCTCCCCTAGGCTAAGGCTAGGGCTCCCCTAGCCTTCAGGCTAGGGCACCCCTAGGCTTTAGGCTCCCCTAGGCTAAGGCTAGGGCTCCCCTAGCCTTCAGGCTAGGGCACCCCTAGGCTTTAGGCTCGAGCTCCCCTAGGCTAAGGCTAGGGCTCCCCTAGCCTTCAGGCTAGGGCACCCCTAGGCTTTAGGCTCCCCTAGGCTAAGGCTAGGGCTCCCCTAGCCTTCAGGCTAGGGCACCCCTAGGCTTTAGGCTCGAGCTCCCCTAGGCTAAGGCTAGGGCTCCCCTAGCCTTCAGGCTAGGGCACCCCTAGGCTTTAGGCTCCCCTAGGCTAAGGCTAGGGCTCCCCTAGCCTTCAGGCTAGGGCACCCCTAGGCTTTAGGCTCGAGCTCCCCTAGGCTAAGGCTAGGGCTCCCCTAGCCTTCAGGCTAGGGCACCCCTAGGCTTTAGGCTCCCCTAGGCTAAGGCTAGGGCTCCCCTAGCCTTCAGGCTAGGGCACCCCTAGGCTTTAGGCTCGAGCTCCCCTAGGCTAAGGCTAGGGCTCCCCTAGCCTTCAGGCTAGGGCACCCCTAGGCTTTAGGCTCCCCTAGGCTAAGGCTAGGGCTCCCCTAGCCTTCAGGCTAGGGCACCCCTAGGCTTTAGGCTCCCCTAGGCTAAGGCTAGGGCTCCCCTAGCCTTCAGGCTAGGGCACCCCTAGGCTTTAGGCTCCCCTAGGCTAAGGCTAGGGCTCCCCTAGCCTTCAGGCTAGGGCACCCCTAGGCTTTAGGCTCCCCTAGGCTAAGGCTAGGGCTCCCCTAGCCTTCAGGCTAGGGCACCCCTAGGCTTTAGGCTCCCCTAGGCTAAGGCTAGGGCTCCCCTAGCCTTCAGGCTAGGGCACCCCTAGGCTTTAGGCTCGAGCTCCCCTAGGCTAAGGCTAGGGCTCCCCTAGCCTTCAGGCTAGGGCACCCCTAGGCTTTAGGCTCGAGCTCCCCTAGGCTAAGGCTAGGGCTCCCCTAGCCTTCAGGCTAGGGCACCCCTAGGCTTTAGGCTCGAGCTCCCCTAGGCTAAGGCTGGGGCTCCCCTAGCCTTCAGGCTAGGGCACCCCTAGGCTTTAGGCTCGAGCTCCCCTAGGCTAAGGCTGGGGCTCCCCTAGCCTTCAGGCTAGGGCACCCCTAGGCTTTAGGCTCGAGCTCCCCTAGGCTAAGGCTGGGGCTCCCCTAGCCTTCAGGCTAGGGCACCCCTAGGCTTTAGGCTCGAGCTCCCCTAGGCTAAGGCTGGGGCTCCCCTAGCCTTCAGGCTAGGGCACCCCTAGGCTTTAGGCTCGAGCTCCCCTAGGCTAAGGCTGGGGCTCCCCTAGCCTTCAGGCTAGGGCACCCCTAGGCTTTAGGCTCGAGCTCCCCTAGGCTAAGGCTGGGGCTCCCCTAGCCTTCAGGCTAGGGCACCCCTAGGCTTTAGGCTCGAGCTCCCCTAGGCTAAGGCTGGGGCTCCCCTAGCCTTCAGGCTAGGGCACCCCTAGGCTTTAGGCTCGAGCTCCCCTAGGCTAAGGCTGGGGCTCCCCTAGCCTTCAGGCTAGGGCACCCCTAGGCTTTAGGCTCGAGCTCCCCTAGGCTAAGGCTGGGGCTCCCCTAGCCTTCAGGCTAGGGCACCCCTAGGCTTTAGGCTCGAGCTCCCCTAGGCTAAGGCTGGGGCTCCCCTAGCCTTCAGGCTAGGGCACCCCTAGGCTTTAGGCTCGAGCTCCCCTAGGCTAAGGCTGGGGCTCCCCTAGCCTTCAGGCTAGGGCACCCCTAGGCTTTAGGCTCGAGCTCCCCTAGGCTAAGGCTGGGGCTCCCCTAGCCTTCAGGCTAGGGCACCCCTAGGCTTTAGGCTCGAGCTCCCCTAGGCTAAGGCTGGGGCTCCCCTAGCCTTCAGGCTAGGGCACCCCTAGGCTTTAGGCTCGAGCTCCCCTAGGCTAAGGCTGGGGCTCCCCTAGCCTTCAGGCTAGGGCACCCCTAGGCTTTAGGCTCGAGCTCCCCTAGGCTAAGGCTGGGGCTCCCCTAGCCTTCAGGCTAGGGCACCCCTAGGCTTTAGGCTCGAGCTCCCCTAGGCTAAGGCTGGGGCTCCCCTAGCCTTCAGGCTAGGGCACCCCTAGGCTTTAGGCTCGAGCTCCCCTAGGCTAAGGCTGGGGCTCCCCTAGCCTTCAGGCTAGGGCACCCCTAGGCTTTAGGCTCGAGCTCCCCTAGGCTAAGGCTGGGGCTCCCCTAGCCTTCAGGCTAGGGCACCCCTAGGCTTTAGGCTCGAGCTCCCCTAGGCTAAGGCTGGGGCTCCCCTAGCCTTCAGGCTAGGGCACCCCTAGGCTTTAGGCTCGAGCTCCCCTAGGCTAAGGCTGGGGCTCCCCTAGCCTTCAGGCTAGGGCACCCCTAGGCTTTAGGCTCGAGCTCCCCTAGGCTAAGGCTGGGGCTCCCCTAGCCTTCAGGCTAGGGCACCCCTAGGCTTTAGGCTCGAGCTCCCCTAGGCTAAGGCTGGGGCTCCCCTAGCCTTCAGGCTAGGGCACCCCTAGGCTTTAGGCTCGAGCTCCCCTAGGCTAAGGCTGGGGCTCCCCTAGCCTTCAGGCTAGGGCACCCCTAGGCTTTAGGCTCGAGCTCCCCTAGGCTAAGGCTGGGGCTCCCCTAGCCTTCAGGCTAGGGCACCCCTAGGCTTTAGGCTCGAGCTCCCCTAGGCTAAGGCTGGGGCTCCCCTAGCCTTCAGGCTAGGGCACCCCTAGGCTTTAGGCTCGAGCTCCCCTAGGCTAAGGCTGGGGCTCCCCTAGCCTTCAGGCTAGGGCACCCCTAGGCTTTAGGCTCGAGCTCCCCTAGGCTAAGGCTGGGGCTCCCCTAGCCTTCAGGCTAGGGCACCCCTAGGCTTTAGGCTCGAGCTCCCCTAGGCTAAGGCTGGGGCTCCCCTAGCCTTCAGGCTAGGGCACCCCTAGGCTTTAGGCTCGAGCTCCCCTAGGCTAAGGCTGGGGCTCCCCTAGCCTTCAGGCTAGGGCACCCCTAGGCTTTAGGCTCGAGCTCCCCTAGGCTAAGGCTGGGGCTCCCCTAGCCTTCAGGCTAGGGCACCCCTAGGCTTTAGGCTCGAGCTCCCCTAGGCTAAGGCTGGGGCTCCCCTAGCCTTCAGGCTAGGGCACCCCTAGGCTTTAGGCTCGAGCTCCCCTAGGCTAAGGCTGGGGCTCCCCTAGCCTTCAGGCTAGGGCACCCCTAGGCTTTAGGCTCGAGCTCCCCTAGGCTAAGGCTGGGGCTCCCCTAGCCTTCAGGCTAGGGCACCCCTAGGCTTTAGGCTCGAGCTCCCCTAGGCTAAGGCTGGGGCTCCCCTAGCCTTCAGGCTAGGGCACCCCTAGGCTTTAGGCTCGAGCTCCCCTAGGCTAAGGCTGGGGCTCCCCTAGCCTTCAGGCTAGGGCACCCCTAGGCTTTAGGCTCGAGCTCCCCTAGGCTAAGGCTGGGGCTCCCCTAGCCTTCAGGCTAGGGCACCCCTAGGCTTTAGGCTCGAGCTCCCCTAGGCTAAGGCTGGGGCTCCCCTAGCCTTCAGGCTAGGGCACCCCTAGGCTTTAGGCTCGAGCTCCCCTAGGCTAAGGCTGGGGCTCCCCTAGCCTTCAGGCTAGGGCACCCCTAGGCTTTAGGCTCGAGCTCCCCTAGGCTAAGGCTGGGGCTCCCCTAGCCTTCAGGCTAGGGCACCCCTAGGCTTTAGGCTCGAGCTCCCCTAGGCTAAGGCTGGGGCTCCCCTAGCCTTCAGGCTAGGGCACCCCTAGGCTTTAGGCTCGAGCTCCCCTAGGCTAAGGCTGGGGCTCCCCTAGCCTTCAGGCTAGGGCACCCCTAGGCTTTAGGCTCGAGCTCCCCTAGGCTAAGGCTGGGGCTCCCCTAGCCTTCAGGCTAGGGCACCCCTAGGCTTTAGGCTCGAGCTCCCCTAGGCTAAGGCTGGGGCTCCCCTAGCCTTCAGGCTAGGGCACCCCTAGGCTTTAGGCTCGAGCTCCCCTAGGCTAAGGCTGGGGCTCCCCTAGCCTTCAGGCTAGGGCACCCCTAGGCTTTAGGCTCGAGCTCCCCTAGGCTAAGGCTGGGGCTCCCCTAGCCTTCAGGCTAGGGCACCCCTAGGCTTTAGGCTCGAGCTCCCCTAGGCTAAGGCTGGGGCTCCCCTAGCCTTCAGGCTAGGGCACCCCTAGGCTTTAGGCTCGAGCTCCCCTAGGCTAAGGCTGGGGCTCCCCTAGCCTTCAGGCTAGGGCACCCCTAGGCTTTAGGCTCGAGCTCCCCTAGGCTAAGGCTGGGGCTCCCCTAGCCTTCAGGCTAGGGCACCCCTAGGCTTTAGGCTCGAGCTCCCCTAGGCTAAGGCTGGGGCTCCCCTAGCCTTCAGGCTAGGGCACCCCTAGGCTTTAGGCTCGAGCTCCCCTAGGCTAAGGCTGGGGCTCCCCTAGCCTTCAGGCTAGGGCACCCCTAGGCTTTAGGCTCGAGCTCCCCTAGGCTAAGGCTGGGGCTCCCCTAGCCTTCAGGCTAGGGCACCCCTAGGCTTTAGGCTCGAGCTCCCCTAGGCTAAGGCTGGGGCTCCCCTAGCCTTCAGGCTAGGGCACCCCTAGGCTTTAGGCTCGAGCTCCCCTAGGCTAAGGCTGGGGCTCCCCTAGCCTTCAGGCTAGGGCACCCCTAGGCTTTAGGCTCGAGCTCCCCTAGGCTAAGGCTGGGGCTCCCCTAGCCTTCAGGCTAGGGCACCCCTAGGCTTTAGGCTCGAGCTCCCCTAGGCTAAGGCTGGGGCTCCCCTAGCCTTCAGGCTAGGGCACCCCTAGGCTTTAGGCTCGAGCTCCCCTAGGCTAAGGCTGGGGCTCCCCTAGCCTTCAGGCTAGGGCACCCCTAGGCTTTAGGCTCGAGCTCCCCTAGGCTAAGGCTGGGGCTCCCCTAGCCTTCAGGCTAGGGCACCCCTAGGCTTTAGGCTCGAGCTCCCCTAGGCTAAGGCTGGGGCTCCCCTAGCCTTCAGGCTAGGGCACCCCTAGGCTTTAGGCTCGAGCTCCCCTAGGCTAAGGCTGGGGCTCCCCTAGCCTTCAGGCTAGGGCACCCCTAGGCTTTAGGCTCGAGCTCCCCTAGGCTAAGGCTGGGGCTCCCCTAGCCTTCAGGCTAGGGCACCCCTAGGCTTTAGGCTCGAGCTCCCCTAGGCTAAGGCTGGGGCTCCCCTAGCCTTCAGGCTAGGGCACCCCTAGGCTTTAGGCTCGAGCTCCCCTAGGCTAAGGCTGGGGCTCCCCTAGCCTTCAGGCTAGGGCACCCCTAGGCTTTAGGCTCGAGCTCCCCTAGGCTAAGGCTGGGGCTCCCCTAGCCTTCAGGCTAGGGCACCCCTAGGCTTTAGGCTCGAGCTCCCCTAGGCTAAGGCTGGGGCTCCCCTAGCCTTCAGGCTAGGGCACCCCTAGGCTTTAGGCTCGAGCTCCCCTAGGCTAAGGCTGGGGCTCCCCTAGCCTTCAGGCTAGGGCACCCCTAGGCTTTAGGCTCGAGCTCCCCTAGGCTAAGGCTGGGGCTCCCCTAGCCTTCAGGCTAGGGCACCCCTAGGCTTTAGGCTCGAGCTCCCCTAGGCTAAGGCTGGGGCTCCCCTAGCCTTCAGGCTAGGGCACCCCTAGGCTTTAGGCTCGAGCTCCCCTAGGCTAAGGCTGGGGCTCCCCTAGCCTTCAGGCTAGGGCACCCCTAGGCTTTAGGCTCGAGCTCCCCTAGGCTAAGGCTGGGGCTCCCCTAGCCTTCAGGCTAGGGCACCCCTAGGCTTTAGGCTCGAGCTCCCCTAGGCTAAGGCTGGGGCTCCCCTAGCCTTCAGGCTAGGGCACCCCTAGGCTTTAGGCTCGAGCTCCCCTAGGCTAAGGCTGGGGCTCCCCTAGCCTTCAGGCTAGGGCACCCCTAGGCTTTAGGCTCGAGCTCCCCTAGGCTAAGGCTGGGGCTCCCCTAGCCTTCAGGCTAGGGCACCCCTAGGCTTTAGGCTCGAGCTCCCCTAGGCTAAGGCTGGGGCTCCCCTAGCCTTCAGGCTAGGGCACCCCTAGGCTTTAGGCTCGAGCTCCCCTAGGCTAAGGCTGGGGCTCCCCTAGCCTTCAGGCTAGGGCACCCCTAGGCTTTAGGCTCGAGCTCCCCTAGGCTAAGGCTGGGGCTCCCCTAGCCTTCAGGCTAGGGCACCCCTAGGCTTTAGGCTCGAGCTCCCCTAGGCTAAGGCTGGGGCTCCCCTAGCCTTCAGGCTAGGGCACCCCTAGGCTTTAGGCTCGAGCTCCCCTAGGCTAAGGCTGGGGCTCCCCTAGCCTTCAGGCTAGGGCACCCCTAGGCTTTAGGCTCGAGCTCCCCTAGGCTAAGGCTGGGGCTCCCCTAGCCTTCAGGCTAGGGCACCCCTAGGCTTTAGGCTCGAGCTCCCCTAGGCTAAGGCTGGGGCTCCCCTAGCCTTCAGGCTAGGGCACCCCTAGGCTTTAGGCTCGAGCTCCCCTAGGCTAAGGCTGGGGCTCCCCTAGCCTTCAGGCTAGGGCACCCCTAGGCTTTAGGCTCGAGCTCCCCTAGGCTAAGGCTGGGGCTCCCCTAGCCTTCAGGCTAGGGCACCCCTAGGCTTTAGGCTCGAGCTCCCCTAGGCTAAGGCTGGGGCTCCCCTAGCCTTCAGGCTAGGGCACCCCTAGGCTTTAGGCTCGAGCTCCCCTAGGCTAAGGCTGGGGCTCCCCTAGCCTTCAGGCTAGGGCACCCCTAGGCTTTAGGCTCGAGCTCCCCTAGGCTAAGGCTGGGGCTCCCCTAGCCTTCAGGCTAGGGCACCCCTAGGCTTTAGGCTCGAGCTCCCCTAGGCTAAGGCTGGGGCTCCCCTAGCCTTCAGGCTAGGGCACCCCTAGGCTTTAGGCTCGAGCTCCCCTAGGCTAAGGCTGGGGCTCCCCTAGCCTTCAGGCTAGGGCACCCCTAGGCTTTAGGCTCGAGCTCCCCTAGGCTAAGGCTGGGGCTCCCCTAGCCTTCAGGCTAGGGCACCCCTAGGCTTTAGGCTCGAGCTCCCCTAGGCTAAGGCTGGGGCTCCCCTAGCCTTCAGGCTAGGGCACCCCTAGGCTTTAGGCTCGAGCTCCCCTAGGCTAAGGCTGGGGCTCCCCTAGCCTTCAGGCTAGGGCACCCCTAGGCTTTAGGCTCGAGCTCCCCTAGGCTAAGGCTGGGGCTCCCCTAGCCTTCAGGCTAGGGCACCCCTAGGCTTTAGGCTCGAGCTCCCCTAGGCTAAGGCTGGGGCTCCCCTAGCCTTCAGGCTAGGGCACCCCTAGGCTTTAGGCTCGAGCTCCCCTAGGCTAAGGCTGGGGCTCCCCTAGCCTTCAGGCTAGGGCACCCCTAGGCTTTAGGCTCGAGCTCCCCTAGGCTAAGGCTGGGGCTCCCCTAGCCTTCAGGCTAGGGCACCCCTAGGCTTTAGGCTCGAGCTCCCCTAGGCTAAGGCTGGGGCTCCCCTAGCCTTCAGGCTAGGGCACCCCTAGGCTTTAGGCTCGAGCTCCCCTAGGCTAAGGCTGGGGCTCCCCTAGCCTTCAGGCTAGGGCACCCCTAGGCTTTAGGCTCGAGCTCCCCTAGGCTAAGGCTGGGGCTCCCCTAGCCTTCAGGCTAGGGCACCCCTAGGCTTTAGGCTCGAGCTCCCCTAGGCTAAGGCTGGGGCTCCCCTAGCCTTCAGGCTAGGGCACCCCTAGGCTTTAGGCTCGAGCTCCCCTAGGCTAAGGCTGGGGCTCCCCTAGCCTTCAGGCTAGGGCACCCCTAGGCTTTAGGCTCGAGCTCCCCTAGGCTAAGGCTGGGGCTCCCCTAGCCTTCAGGCTAGGGCACCCCTAGGCTTTAGGCTCGAGCTCCCCTAGGCTAAGGCTGGGGCTCCCCTAGCCTTCAGGCTAGGGCACCCCTAGGCTTTAGGCTCGAGCTCCCCTAGGCTAAGGCTGGGGCTCCCCTAGCCTTCAGGCTAGGGCACCCCTAGGCTTTAGGCTCGAGCTCCCCTAGGCTAAGGCTGGGGCTCCCCTAGCCTTCAGGCTAGGGCACCCCTAGGCTTTAGGCTCGAGCTCCCCTAGGCTAAGGCTGGGGCTCCCCTAGCCTTCAGGCTAGGGCACCCCTAGGCTTTAGGCTCGAGCTCCCCTAGGCTAAGGCTGGGGCTCCCCTAGCCTTCAGGCTAGGGCACCCCTAGGCTTTAGGCTCGAGCTCCCCTAGGCTAAGGCTGGGGCTCCCCTAGCCTTCAGGCTAGGGCACCCCTAGGCTTTAGGCTCGAGCTCCCCTAGGCTAAGGCTGGGGCTCCCCTAGCCTTCAGGCTAGGGCACCCCTAGGCTTTAGGCTCGAGCTCCCCTAGGCTAAGGCTGGGGCTCCCCTAGCCTTCAGGCTAGGGCACCCCTAGGCTTTAGGCTCGAGCTCCCCTAGGCTAAGGCTGGGGCTCCCCTAGCCTTCAGGCTAGGGCACCCCTAGGCTTTAGGCTCGAGCTCCCCTAGGCTAAGGCTGGGGCTCCCCTAGCCTTCAGGCTAGGGCACCCCTAGGCTTTAGGCTCGAGCTCCCCTAGGCTAAGGCTGGGGCTCCCCTAGCCTTCAGGCTAGGGCACCCCTAGGCTTTAGGCTCGAGCTCCCCTAGGCTAAGGCTGGGGCTCCCCTAGCCTTCAGGCTAGGGCACCCCTAGGCTTTAGGCTCGAGCTCCCCTAGGCTAAGGCTGGGGCTCCCCTAGCCTTCAGGCTAGGGCACCCCTAGGCTTTAGGCTCGAGCTCCCCTAGGCTAAGGCTGGGGCTCCCCTAGCCTTCAGGCTAGGGCACCCCTAGGCTTTAGGCTCGAGCTCCCCTAGGCTAAGGCTGGGGCTCCCCTAGCCTTCAGGCTAGGGCACCCCTAGGCTTTAGGCTCGAGCTCCCCTAGGCTAAGGCTGGGGCTCCCCTAGCCTTCAGGCTAGGGCACCCCTAGGCTTTAGGCTCGAGCTCCCCTAGGCTAAGGCTGGGGCTCCCCTAGCCTTCAGGCTAGGGCACCCCTAGGCTTTAGGCTCGAGCTCCCCTAGGCTAAGGCTGGGGCTCCCCTAGCCTTCAGGCTAGGGCACCCCTAGGCTTTAGGCTCGAGCTCCCCTAGGCTAAGGCTGGGGCTCCCCTAGCCTTCAGGCTAGGGCACCCCTAGGCTTTAGGCTCGAGCTCCCCTAGGCTAAGGCTGGGGCTCCCCTAGCCTTCAGGCTAGGGCACCCCTAGGCTTTAGGCTCGAGCTCCCCTAGGCTAAGGCTGGGGCTCCCCTAGCCTTCAGGCTAGGGCACCCCTAGGCTTTAGGCTCGAGCTCCCCTAGGCTAAGGCTGGGGCTCCCCTAGCCTTCAGGCTAGGGCACCCCTAGGCTTTAGGCTCGAGCTCCCCTAGGCTAAGGCTGGGGCTCCCCTAGCCTTCAGGCTAGGGCACCCCTAGGCTTTAGGCTCGAGCTCCCCTAGGCTAAGGCTGGGGCTCCCCTAGCCTTCAGGCTAGGGCACCCCTAGGCTTTAGGCTCGAGCTCCCCTAGGCTAAGGCTGGGGCTCCCCTAGCCTTCAGGCTAGGGCACCCCTAGGCTTTAGGCTCGAGCTCCCCTAGGCTAAGGCTGGGGCTCCCCTAGCCTTCAGGCTAGGGCACCCCTAGGCTTTAGGCTCGAGCTCCCCTAGGCTAAGGCTGGGGCTCCCCTAGCCTTCAGGCTAGGGCACCCCTAGGCTTTAGGCTCGAGCTCCCCTAGGCTAAGGCTGGGGCTCCCCTAGCCTTCAGGCTAGGGCACCCCTAGGCTTTAGGCTCGAGCTCCCCTAGGCTAAGGCTGGGGCTCCCCTAGCCTTCAGGCTAGGGCACCCCTAGGCTTTAGGCTCGAGCTCCCCTAGGCTAAGGCTGGGGCTCCCCTAGCCTTCAGGCTAGGGCACCCCTAGGCTTTAGGCTCGAGCTCCCCTAGGCTAAGGCTGGGGCTCCCCTAGCCTTCAGGCTAGGGCACCCCTAGGCTTTAGGCTCGAGCTCCCCTAGGCTAAGGCTGGGGCTCCCCTAGCCTTCAGGCTAGGGCACCCCTAGGCTTTAGGCTCGAGCTCCCCTAGGCTAAGGCTGGGGCTCCCCTAGCCTTCAGGCTAGGGCACCCCTAGGCTTTAGGCTCGAGCTCCCCTAGGCTAAGGCTGGGGCTCCCCTAGCCTTCAGGCTAGGGCACCCCTAGGCTTTAGGCTCGAGCTCCCCTAGGCTAAGGCTGGGGCTCCCCTAGCCTTCAGGCTAGGGCACCCCTAGGCTTTAGGCTCGAGCTCCCCTAGGCTAAGGCTGGGGCTCCCCTAGCCTTCAGGCTAGGGCACCCCTAGGCTTTAGGCTCGAGCTCCCCTAGGCTAAGGCTGGGGCTCCCCTAGCCTTCAGGCTAGGGCACCCCTAGGCTTTAGGCTCGAGCTCCCCTAGGCTAAGGCTGGGGCTCCCCTAGCCTTCAGGCTAGGGCACCCCTAGGCTTTAGGCTCGAGCTCCCCTAGGCTAAGGCTGGGGCTCCCCTAGCCTTCAGGCTAGGGCACCCCTAGGCTTTAGGCTCGAGCTCCCCTAGGCTAAGGCTGGGGCTCCCCTAGCCTTCAGGCTAGGGCACCCCTAGGCTTTAGGCTCGAGCTCCCCTAGGCTAAGGCTGGGGCTCCCCTAGCCTTCAGGCTAGGGCACCCCTAGGCTTTAGGCTCGAGCTCCCCTAGGCTAAGGCTGGGGCTCCCCTAGCCTTCAGGCTAGGGCACCCCTAGGCTTTAGGCTCGAGCTCCCCTAGGCTAAGGCTGGGGCTCCCCTAGCCTTCAGGCTAGGGCACCCCTAGGCTTTAGGCTCGAGCTCCCCTAGGCTAAGGCTGGGGCTCCCCTAGCCTTCAGGCCAGGGCACCCCTAGGCTTTAGGCTCGAGCTCCCCTAGGCTAAGGCTGGGGCTCCCCTAGCCTTCAGGCCAGGGCACCCCTAGGCTTTAGGCTCGAGCTCCCCTAGGCTAAGGCTGGGGCTCCCCTAGCCTTCAGGCCAGGGCACCCCTAGGCTTTAGGCTCGAGCTCCCCTAGGCTAAGGCTGGGGCTCCCCTAGCCTTCAGGCCAGGGCACCCCTAGGCTTTAGGCTCGAGCTCCCCTAGGCTAAGGCTGGGGCTCCCCTAGCCTTCAGGCCAGGGCACCCCTAGGCTTTAGGCTCGAGCTCCCCTAGGCTAAGGCTGGGGCTCCCCTAGCCTTCAGGCCAGGGCACCCCTAGGCTTTAGGCTCGAGCTCCCCTAGGCTAAGGCTGGGGCTCCCCTAGCCTTCAGGCCAGGGCACCCCTAGGCTTTAGGCTCGAGCTCCCCTAGGCTAAGGCTGGGGCTCCCCTAGCCTTCAGGCCAGGGCACCCCTAGGCTTTAGGCTCGAGCTCCCCTAGGCTAAGGCTGGGGCTCCCCTAGCCTTCAGGCCAGGGCACCCCTAGGCTTTAGGCTCGAGCTCCCCTAGGCTAAGGCTGGGGCTCCCCTAGCCTTCAGGCCAGGGCACCCCTAGGCTTTAGGCTCGAGCTCCCCTAGGCTAAGGCTGGGGCTCCCCTAGCCTTCAGGCCAGGGCACCCCTAGGCTTTAGGCTCGAGCTCCCCTAGGCTAAGGCTGGGGCTCCCCTAGCCTTCAGGCCAGGGCACCCCTAGGCTTTAGGCTCGAGCTCCCCTAGGCTAAGGCTGGGGCTCCCCTAGCCTTCAGGCCAGGGCACCCCTAGGCTTTAGGCTCGAGCTCCCCTAGGCTAAGGCTGGGGCTCCCCTAGCCTTCAGGCCAGGGCACCCCTAGGCTTTAGGCTCGAGCTCCCCTAGGCTAAGGCTGGGGCTCCCCTAGCCTTCAGGCCAGGGCACCCCTAGGCTTTAGGCTCGAGCTCCCCTAGGCTAAGGCTGGGGCTCCCCTAGCCTTCAGGCCAGGGCACCCCTAGGCTTTAGGCTCGAGCTCCCCTAGGCTAAGGCTGGGGCTCCCCTAGCCTTCAGGCCAGGGCACCCCTAGGCTTTAGGCTCGAGCTCCCCTAGGCTAAGGCTGGGGCTCCCCTAGCCTTCAGGCCAGGGCACCCCTAGGCTTTAGGCTCGAGCTCCCCTAGGCTAAGGCTGGGGCTCCCCTAGCCTTCAGGCCAGGGCACCCCTAGGCTTTAGGCTCGAGCTCCCCTAGGCTAAGGCTGGGGCTCCCCTAGCCTTCAGGCCAGGGCACCCCTAGGCTTTAGGCTCGAGCTCCCCTAGGCTAAGGCTGGGGCTCCCCTAGCCTTCAGGCCAGGGCACCCCTAGGCTTTAGGCTCGAGCTCCCCTAGGCTAAGGCTGGGGCTCCCCTAGCCTTCAGGCCAGGGCACCCCTAGGCTTTAGGCTCGAGCTCCCCTAGGCTAAGGCTGGGGCTCCCCTAGCCTTCAGGCCAGGGCACCCCTAGGCTTTAGGCTCGAGCTCCCCTAGGCTAAGGCTGGGGCTCCCCTAGCCTTCAGGCCAGGGCACCCCTAGGCTTTAGGCTCGAGCTCCCCTAGGCTAAGGCTGGGGCTCCCCTAGCCTTCAGGCCAGGGCACCCCTAGGCTTTAGGCTCGAGCTCCCCTAGGCTAAGGCTGGGGCTCCCCTAGCCTTCAGGCCAGGGCACCCCTAGGCTTTAGGCTCGAGCTCCCCTAGGCTAAGGCTGGGGCTCCCCTAGCCTTCAGGCCAGGGCACCCCTAGGCTTTAGGCTCGAGCTCCCCTAGGCTAAGGCTGGGGCTCCCCTAGCCTTCAGGCCAGGGCACCCCTAGGCTTTAGGCTCGAGCTCCCCTAGGCTAAGGCTGGGGCTCCCCTAGCCTTCAGGCCAGGGCACCCCTAGGCTTTAGGCTCGAGCTCCCCTAGGCTAAGGCTGGGGCTCCCCTAGCCTTCAGGCCAGGGCACCCCTAGGCTTTAGGCTCGAGCTCCCCTAGGCTAAGGCTGGGGCTCCCCTAGCCTTCAGGCCAGGGCACCCCTAGGCTTTAGGCTCGAGCTCCCCTAGGCTAAGGCTGGGGCTCCCCTAGCCTTCAGGCCAGGGCACCCCTAGGCTTTAGGCTCGAGCTCCCCTAGGCTAAGGCTGGGGCTCCCCTAGCCTTCAGGCCAGGGCACCCCTAGGCTTTAGGCTCGAGCTCCCCTAGGCTAAGGCTGGGGCTCCCCTAGCCTTCAGGCCAGGGCACCCCTAGGCTTTAGGCTCGAGCTCCCCTAGGCTAAGGCTGGGGCTCCCCTAGCCTTCAGGCCAGGGCACCCCTAGGCTTTAGGCTCGAGCTCCCCTAGGCTAAGGCTGGGGCTCCCCTAGCCTTCAGGCCAGGGCACCCCTAGGCTTTAGGCTCGAGCTCCCCTAGGCTAAGGCTGGGGCTCCCCTAGCCTTCAGGCCAGGGCACCCCTAGGCTTTAGGCTCGAGCTCCCCTAGGCTAAGGCTGGGGCTCCCCTAGCCTTCAGGCCAGGGCACCCCTAGGCTTTAGGCTCGAGCTCCCCTAGGCTAAGGCTGGGGCTCCCCTAGCCTTCAGGCCAGGGCACCCCTAGGCTTTAGGCTCGAGCTCCCCTAGGCTAAGGCTGGGGCTCCCCTAGCCTTCAGGCCAGGGCACCCCTAGGCTTTAGGCTCGAGCTCCCCTAGGCTAAGGCTGGGGCTCCCCTAGCCTTCAGGCCAGGGCACCCCTAGGCTTTAGGCTCGAGCTCCCCTAGGCTAAGGCTGGGGCTCCCCTAGCCTTCAGGCCAGGGCACCCCTAGGCTTTAGGCTCGAGCTCCCCTAGGCTAAGGCTGGGGCTCCCCTAGCCTTCAGGCCAGGGCACCCCTAGGCTTTAGGCTCGAGCTCCCCTAGGCTAAGGCTGGGGCTCCCCTAGCCTTCAGGCCAGGGCACCCCTAGGCTTTAGGCTCGAGCTCCCCTAGGCTAAGGCTGGGGCTCCCCTAGCCTTCAGGCCAGGGCACCCCTAGGCTTTAGGCTCGAGCTCCCCTAGGCTAAGGCTGGGGCTCCCCTAGCCTTCAGGCCAGGGCACCCCTAGGCTTTAGGCTCGAGCTCCCCTAGGCTAAGGCTGGGGCTCCCCTAGCCTTCAGGCCAGGGCACCCCTAGGCTTTAGGCTCGAGCTCCCCTAGGCTAAGGCTGGGGCTCCCCTAGCCTTCAGGCCAGGGCACCCCTAGGCTTTAGGCTCGAGCTCCCCTAGGCTAAGGCTGGGGCTCCCCTAGCCTTCAGGCCAGGGCACCCCTAGGCTTTAGGCTCGAGCTCCCCTAGGCTAAGGCTGGGGCTCCCCTAGCCTTCAGGCCAGGGCACCCCTAGGCTTTAGGCTCGAGCTCCCCTAGGCTAAGGCTGGGGCTCCCCTAGCCTTCAGGCCAGGGCACCCCTAGGCTTTAGGCTCGAGCTCCCCTAGGCTAAGGCTGGGGCTCCCCTAGCCTTCAGGCCAGGGCACCCCTAGGCTTTAGGCTCGAGCTCCCCTAGGCTAAGGCTGGGGCTCCCCTAGCCTTCAGGCCAGGGCACCCCTAGGCTTTAGGCTCGAGCTCCCCTAGGCTAAGGCTGGGGCTCCCCTAGCCTTCAGGCCAGGGCACCCCTAGGCTTTAGGCTCGAGCTCCCCTAGGCTAAGGCTGGGGCTCCCCTAGCCTTCAGGCCAGGGCACCCCTAGGCTTTAGGCTCGAGCTCCCCTAGGCTAAGGCTGGGGCTCCCCTAGCCTTCAGGCCAGGGCACCCCTAGGCTTTAGGCTCGAGCTCCCCTAGGCTAAGGCTGGGGCTCCCCTAGCCTTCAGGCCAGGGCACCCCTAGGCTTTAGGCTCGAGCTCCCCTAGGCTAAGGCTGGGGCTCCCCTAGCCTTCAGGCCAGGGCACCCCTAGGCTTTAGGCTCGAGCTCCCCTAGGCTAAGGCTGGGGCTCCCCTAGCCTTCAGGCCAGGGCACCCCTAGGCTTTAGGCTCGAGCTCCCCTAGGCTAAGGCTGGGGCTCCCCTAGCCTTCAGGCCAGGGCACCCCTAGGCTTTAGGCTCGAGCTCCCCTAGGCTAAGGCTGGGGCTCCCCTAGCCTTCAGGCCAGGGCACCCCTAGGCTTTAGGCTCGAGCTCCCCTAGGCTAAGGCTGGGGCTCCCCTAGCCTTCAGGCCAGGGCACCCCTAGGCTTTAGGCTCGAGCTCCCCTAGGCTAAGGCTGGGGCTCCCCTAGCCTTCAGGCCAGGGCACCCCTAGGCTTTAGGCTCGAGCTCCCCTAGGCTAAGGCTGGGGCTCCCCTAGCCTTCAGGCCAGGGCACCCCTAGGCTTTAGGCTCGAGCTCCCCTAGGCTAAGGCTGGGGCTCCCCTAGCCTTCAGGCCAGGGCACCCCTAGGCTTTAGGCTCGAGCTCCCCTAGGCTAAGGCTGGGGCTCCCCTAGCCTTCAGGCCAGGGCACCCCTAGGCTTTAGGCTCGAGCTCCCCTAGGCTAAGGCTGGGGCTCCCCTAGCCTTCAGGCCAGGGCACCCCTAGGCTTTAGGCTCGAGCTCCCCTAGGCTAAGGCTGGGGCTCCCCTAGCCTTCAGGCCAGGGCACCCCTAGGCTTTAGGCTCGAGCTCCCCTAGGCTAAGGCTGGGGCTCCCCTAGCCTTCAGGCCAGGGCACCCCTAGGCTTTAGGCTCGAGCTCCCCTAGGCTAAGGCTGGGGCTCCCCTAGCCTTCAGGCCAGGGCACCCCTAGGCTTTAGGCTCGAGCTCCCCTAGGCTAAGGCTGGGGCTCCCCTAGCCTTCAGGCCAGGGCACCCCTAGGCTTTAGGCTCGAGCTCCCCTAGGCTAAGGCTGGGGCTCCCCTAGCCTTCAGGCCAGGGCACCCCTAGGCTTTAGGCTCGAGCTCCCCTAGGCTAAGGCTGGGGCTCCCCTAGCCTTCAGGCCAGGGCACCCCTAGGCTTTAGGCTCGAGCTCCCCTAGGCTAAGGCTGGGGCTCCCCTAGCCTTCAGGCCAGGGCACCCCTAGGCTTTAGGCTCGAGCTCCCCTAGGCTAAGGCTGGGGCTCCCCTAGCCTTCAGGCCAGGGCACCCCTAGGCTTTAGGCTCGAGCTCCCCTAGGCTAAGGCTGGGGCTCCCCTAGCCTTCAGGCCAGGGCACCCCTAGGCTTTAGGCTCGAGCTCCCCTAGGCTAAGGCTGGGGCTCCCCTAGCCTTCAGGCCAGGGCACCCCTAGGCTTTAGGCTCGAGCTCCCCTAGGCTAAGGCTGGGGCTCCCCTAGCCTTCAGGCCAGGGCACCCCTAGGCTTTAGGCTCGAGCTCCCCTAGGCTAAGGCTGGGGCTCCCCTAGCCTTCAGGCCAGGGCACCCCTAGGCTTTAGGCTCGAGCTCCCCTAGGCTAAGGCTGGGGCTCCCCTAGCCTTCAGGCCAGGGCACCCCTAGGCTTTAGGCTCGAGCTCCCCTAGGCTAAGGCTGGGGCTCCCCTAGCCTTCAGGCCAGGGCACCCCTAGGCTTTAGGCTCGAGCTCCCCTAGGCTAAGGCTGGGGCTCCCCTAGCCTTCAGGCCAGGGCACCCCTAGGCTTTAGGCTCGAGCTCCCCTAGGCTAAGGCTGGGGCTCCCCTAGCCTTCAGGCCAGGGCACCCCTAGGCTTTAGGCTCGAGCTCCCCTAGGCTAAGGCTGGGGCTCCCCTAGCCTTCAGGCCAGGGCACCCCTAGGCTTTAGGCTCGAGCTCCCCTAGGCTAAGGCTGGGGCTCCCCTAGCCTTCAGGCCAGGGCACCCCTAGGCTTTAGGCTCGAGCTCCCCTAGGCTAAGGCTGGGGCTCCCCTAGCCTTCAGGCCAGGGCACCCCTAGGCTTTAGGCTCGAGCTCCCCTAGGCTAAGGCTGGGGCTCCCCTAGCCTTCAGGCCAGGGCACCCCTAGGCTTTAGGCTCGAGCTCCCCTAGGCTAAGGCTGGGGCTCCCCTAGCCTTCAGGCCAGGGCACCCCTAGGCTTTAGGCTCGAGCTCCCCTAGGCTAAGGCTGGGGCTCCCCTAGCCTTCAGGCCAGGGCACCCCTAGGCTTTAGGCTCGAGCTCCCCTAGGCTAAGGCTGGGGCTCCCCTAGCCTTCAGGCCAGGGCACCCCTAGGCTTTAGGCTCGAGCTCCCCTAGGCTAAGGCTGGGGCTCCCCTAGCCTTCAGGCCAGGGCACCCCTAGGCTTTAGGCTCGAGCTCCCCTAGGCTAAGGCTGGGGCTCCCCTAGCCTTCAGGCCAGGGCACCCCTAGGCTTTAGGCTCGAGCTCCCCTAGGCTAAGGCTGGGGCTCCCCTAGCCTTCAGGCCAGGGCACCCCTAGGCTTTAGGCTCGAGCTCCCCTAGGCTAAGGCTGGGGCTCCCCTAGCCTTCAGGCCAGGGCACCCCTAGGCTTTAGGCTCGAGCTCCCCTAGGCTAAGGCTGGGGCTCCCCTAGCCTTCAGGCCAGGGCACCCCTAGGCTTTAGGCTCGAGCTCCCCTAGGCTAAGGCTGGGGCTCCCCTAGCCTTCAGGCCAGGGCACCCCTAGGCTTTAGGCTCGAGCTCCCCTAGGCTAAGGCTGGGGCTCCCCTAGCCTTCAGGCCAGGGCACCCCTAGGCTTTAGGCTCGAGCTCCCCTAGGCTAAGGCTGGGGCTCCCCTAGCCTTCAGGCCAGGGCACCCCTAGGCTTTAGGCTCGAGCTCCCCTAGGCTAAGGCTGGGGCTCCCCTAGCCTTCAGGCCAGGGCACCCCTAGGCTTTAGGCTCGAGCTCCCCTAGGCTAAGGCTGGGGCTCCCCTAGCCTTCAGGCCAGGGCACCCCTAGGCTTTAGGCTCGAGCTCCCCTAGGCTAAGGCTGGGGCTCCCCTAGCCTTCAGGCCAGGGCACCCCTAGGCTTTAGGCTCGAGCTCCCCTAGGCTAAGGCTGGGGCTCCCCTAGCCTTCAGGCCAGGGCACCCCTAGGCTTTAGGCTCGAGCTCCCCTAGGCTAAGGCTGGGGCTCCCCTAGCCTTCAGGCCAGGGCACCCCTAGGCTTTAGGCTCGAGCTCCCCTAGGCTAAGGCTGGGGCTCCCCTAGCCTTCAGGCCAGGGCACCCCTAGGCTTTAGGCTCGAGCTCCCCTAGGCTAAGGCTGGGGCTCCCCTAGCCTTCAGGCCAGGGCACCCCTAGGCTTTAGGCTCGAGCTCCCCTAGGCTAAGGCTGGGGCTCCCCTAGCCTTCAGGCCAGGGCACCCCTAGGCTTTAGGCTCGAGCTCCCCTAGGCTAAGGCTGGGGCTCCCCTAGCCTTCAGGCCAGGGCACCCCTAGGCTTTAGGCTCGAGCTCCCCTAGGCTAAGGCTGGGGCTCCCCTAGCCTTCAGGCCAGGGCACCCCTAGGCTTTAGGCTCGAGCTCCCCTAGGCTAAGGCTGGGGCTCCCCTAGCCTTCAGGCCAGGGCACCCCTAGGCTTTAGGCTCGAGCTCCCCTAGGCTAAGGCTGGGGCTCCCCTAGCCTTCAGGCCAGGGCACCCCTAGGCTTTAGGCTCGAGCTCCCCTAGGCTAAGGCTGGGGCTCCCCTAGCCTTCAGGCCAGGGCACCCCTAGGCTTTAGGCTCGAGCTCCCCTAGGCTAAGGCTGGGGCTCCCCTAGCCTTCAGGCCAGGGCACCCCTAGGCTTTAGGCTCGAGCTCCCCTAGGCTAAGGCTGGGGCTCCCCTAGCCTTCAGGCCAGGGCACCCCTAGGCTTTAGGCTCGAGCTCCCCTAGGCTAAGGCTGGGGCTCCCCTAGCCTTCAGGCCAGGGCACCCCTAGGCTTTAGGCTCGAGCTCCCCTAGGCTAAGGCTGGGGCTCCCCTAGCCTTCAGGCCAGGGCACCCCTAGGCTTTAGGCTCGAGCTCCCCTAGGCTAAGGCTGGGGCTCCCCTAGCCTTCAGGCCAGGGCACCCCTAGGCTTTAGGCTCGAGCTCCCCTAGGCTAAGGCTGGGGCTCCCCTAGCCTTCAGGCCAGGGCACCCCTAGGCTTTAGGCTCGAGCTCCCCTAGGCTAAGGCTGGGGCTCCCCTAGCCTTCAGGCCAGGGCACCCCTAGGCTTTAGGCTCGAGCTCCCCTAGGCTAAGGCTGGGGCTCCCCTAGCCTTCAGGCCAGGGCACCCCTAGGCTTTAGGCTCGAGCTCCCCTAGGCTAAGGCTGGGGCTCCCCTAGCCTTCAGGCCAGGGCACCCCTAGGCTTTAGGCTCGAGCTCCCCTAGGCTAAGGCTGGGGCTCCCCTAGCCTTCAGGCCAGGGCACCCCTAGGCTTTAGGCTCGAGCTCCCCTAGGCTAAGGCTGGGGCTCCCCTAGCCTTCAGGCCAGGGCACCCCTAGGCTTTAGGCTCGAGCTCCCCTAGGCTAAGGCTGGGGCTCCCCTAGCCTTCAGGCCAGGGCACCCCTAGGCTTTAGGCTCGAGCTCCCCTAGGCTAAGGCTGGGGCTCCCCTAGCCTTCAGGCCAGGGCACCCCTAGGCTTTAGGCTCGAGCTCCCCTAGGCTAAGGCTGGGGCTCCCCTAGCCTTCAGGCCAGGGCACCCCTAGGCTTTAGGCTCGAGCTCCCCTAGGCTAAGGCTGGGGCTCCCCTAGCCTTCAGGCCAGGGCACCCCTAGGCTTTAGGCTCGAGCTCCCCTAGGCTAAGGCTGGGGCTCCCCTAGCCTTCAGGCTAGGGCACCCCTAGGCTTTAGGCTCGAGCTCCCCTAGGCTAAGGCTGGGGCTCCCCTAGCCTTCAGGCTAGGGCACCCCTAGGCTTTAGGCTCGAGCTCCCCTAGGCTAAGGCTGGGGCTCCCCTAGCCTTCAGGCTAGGGCACCCCTAGGCTTTAGGCTCGAGCTCCCCTAGGCTAAGGCTGGGGCTCCCCTAGCCTTCAGGCTAGGGCACCCCTAGGCTTTAGGCTCGAGCTCCCCTAGGCTAAGGCTGGGGCTCCCCTAGCCTTCAGGCTAGGGCACCCCTAGGCTTTAGGCTCGAGCTCCCCTAGGCTAAGGCTGGGGCTCCCCTAGCCTTCAGGCTAGGGCACCCCTAGGCTTTAGGCTCGAGCTCCCCTAGGCTAAGGCTGGGGCTCCCCTAGCCTTCAGGCTAGGGCACCCCTAGGCTTTAGGCTCGAGCTCCCCTAGGCTAAGGCTGGGGCTCCCCTAGCCTTCAGGCTAGGGCACCCCTAGGCTTTAGGCTCGAGCTCCCCTAGGCTAAGGCTGGGGCTCCCCTAGCCTTCAGGCTAGGGCACCCCTAGGCTTTAGGCTCGAGCTCCCCTAGGCTAAGGCTGGGGCTCCCCTAGCCTTCAGGCTAGGGCACCCCTAGGCTTTAGGCTCGAGCTCCCCTAGGCTAAGGCTGGGGCTCCCCTAGCCTTCAGGCTAGGGCACCCCTAGGCTTTAGGCTCGAGCTCCCCTAGGCTAAGGCTGGGGCTCCCCTAGCCTTCAGGCTAGGGCACCCCTAGGCTTTAGGCTCGAGCTCCCCTAGGCTAAGGCTGGGGCTCCCCTAGCCTTCAGGCTAGGGCACCCCTAGGCTTTAGGCTCGAGCTCCCCTAGGCTAAGGCTGGGGCTCCCCTAGCCTTCAGGCTAGGGCACCCCTAGGCTTTAGGCTCGAGCTCCCCTAGGCTAAGGCTGGGGCTCCCCTAGCCTTCAGGCTAGGGCACCCCTAGGCTTTAGGCTCGAGCTCCCCTAGGCTAAGGCTGGGGCTCCCCTAGCCTTCAGGCTAGGGCACCCCTAGGCTTTAGGCTCGAGCTCCCCTAGGCTAAGGCTGGGGCTCCCCTAGCCTTCAGGCTAGGGCACCCCTAGGCTTTAGGCTCGAGCTCCCCTAGGCTAAGGCTGGGGCTCCCCTAGCCTTCAGGCTAGGGCACCCCTAGGCTTTAGGCTCGAGCTCCCCTAGGCTAAGGCTGGGGCTCCCCTAGCCTTCAGGCTAGGGCACCCCTAGGCTTTAGGCTCGAGCTCCCCTAGGCTAAGGCTGGGGCTCCCCTAGCCTTCAGGCTAGGGCACCCCTAGGCTTTAGGCTCGAGCTCCCCTAGGCTAAGGCTGGGGCTCCCCTAGCCTTCAGGCTAGGGCACCCCTAGGCTTTAGGCTCGAGCTCCCCTAGGCTAAGGCTGGGGCTCCCCTAGCCTTCAGGCTAGGGCACCCCTAGGCTTTAGGCTCGAGCTCCCCTAGGCTAAGGCTGGGGCTCCCCTAGCCTTCAGGCTAGGGCACCCCTAGGCTTTAGGCTCGAGCTCCCCTAGGCTAAGGCTGGGGCTCCCCTAGCCTTCAGGCTAGGGCACCCCTAGGCTTTAGGCTCGAGCTCCCCTAGGCTAAGGCTGGGGCTCCCCTAGCCTTCAGGCTAGGGCACCCCTAGGCTTTAGGCTCGAGCTCCCCTAGGCTAAGGCTGGGGCTCCCCTAGCCTTCAGGCTAGGGCACCCCTAGGCTTTAGGCTCGAGCTCCCCTAGGCTAAGGCTGGGGCTCCCCTAGCCTTCAGGCTAGGGCACCCCTAGGCTTTAGGCTCGAGCTCCCCTAGGCTAAGGCTGGGGCTCCCCTAGCCTTCAGGCTAGGGCACCCCTAGGCTTTAGGCTCGAGCTCC
Organism: Tenrec ecaudatus; assembly: GCF_050624435.1. Lineage (NCBI taxonomy): Eukaryota > Metazoa > Chordata > Mammalia > Afrosoricida > Tenrecidae > Tenrec > Tenrec ecaudatus. Next base: position 30,443 of record NW_027458883.1, read on the forward strand.
CCTAGGCTAAGGCTGGGGCTCCCCTAGCCTTCAGGCTAGGGCACCCCTAGGCTTTAGGCTCGAGCTCCCCTAGGCTAAGGCTGGGGCTCCCCTAGCCTTCAGGCTAGGGCACCCCTAGGCTTTAGGCTCGAGCTCCCCTAGGCTAAGGCTGGGGCTCCCCTAGCCTTCAGGCTAGGGCACCCCTAGGCTTTAGGCTCGAGCTCCCCTAGGCTAAGGCTGGGGCTCCCCTAGCCTTCAGGCTAGGGCACCCCTAGGCTTTAGGCTCGAGCTCCCCTAGGCTAAGGCTGGGGCTCCCCTAGCCTTCAGGCTAGGGCACCCCTAGGCTTTAGGCTCGAGCTCCCCTAGGCTAAGGCTGGGGCTCCCCTAGCCTTCAGGCTAGGGCACCCCTAGGCTTTAGGCTCGAGCTCCCCTAGGCTAAGGCTGGGGCTCCCCTAGCCTTCAGGCTAGGGCACCCCTAGGCTTTAGGCTCGAGCTCCCCTAGGCTAAGGCTGGGGCTCCCCTAGCCTTCAGGCTAGGGCACCCCTAGGCTTTAGGCTCGAGCTCCCCTAGGCTAAGGCTGGGGCTCCCCTAGCCTTCAGGCTAGGGCACCCCTAGGCTTTAGGCTCGAGCTCCCCTAGGCTAAGGCTGGGGCTCCCCTAGCCTTCAGGCTAGGGCACCCCTAGGCTTTAGGCTCGAGCTCCCCTAGGCTAAGGCTGGGGCTCCCCTAGCCTTCAGGCTAGGGCACCCCTAGGCTTTAGGCTCGAGCTCCCCTAGGCTAAGGCTGGGGCTCCCCTAGCCTTCAGGCTAGGGCACCCCTAGGCTTTAGGCTCGAGCTCCCCTAGGCTAAGGCTGGGGCTCCCCTAGCCTTCAGGCTAGGGCACCCCTAGGCTTTAGGCTCGAGCTCCCCTAGGCTAAGGCTGGGGCTCCCCTAGCCTTCAGGCTAGGGCACCCCTAGGCTTTAGGCTCGAGCTCCCCTAGGCTAAGGCTGGGGCTCCCCTAGCCTTCAGGCTAGGGCACCCCTAGGCTTTAGGCTCGAGCTCCCCTAGGCTAAGGCTGGGGCTCCCCTAGCCTTCAGGCTAGGGCACCCCTAGGCTTTAGGCTCGAGCTCCCCTAGGCTAAGGCTGGGGCTCCCCTAGCCTTCAGGCTAGGGCACCCCTAGGCTTTAGGCTCGAGCTCCCCTAGGCTAAGGCTGGGGCTCCCCTAGCCTTCAGGCTAGGGCACCCCTAGGCTTTAGGCTCGAGCTCCCCTAGGCTAAGGCTGGGGCTCCCCTAGCCTTCAGGCTAGGGCACCCCTAGGCTTTAGGCTCGAGCTCCCCTAGGCTAAGGCTGGGGCTCCCCTAGCCTTCAGGCTAGGGCACCCCTAGGCTTTAGGCTCGAGCTCCCCTAGGCTAAGGCTGGGGCTCCCCTAGCCTTCAGGCTAGGGCACCCCTAGGCTTTAGGCTCGAGCTCCCCTAGGCTAAGGCTGGGGCTCCCCTAGCCTTCAGGCTAGGGCACCCCTAGGCTTTAGGCTCGAGCTCCCCTAGGCTAAGGCTGGGGCTCCCCTAGCCTTCAGGCTAGGGCACCCCTAGGCTTTAGGCTCGAGCTCCCCTAGGCTAAGGCTGGGGCTCCCCTAGCCTTCAGGCTAGGGCACCCCTAGGCTTTAGGCTCGAGCTCCCCTAGGCTAAGGCTGGGGCTCCCCTAGCCTTCAGGCTAGGGCACCCCTAGGCTTTAGGCTCGAGCTCCCCTAGGCTAAGGCTGGGGCTCCCCTAGCCTTCAGGCTAGGGCACCCCTAGGCTTTAGGCTCGAGCTCCCCTAGGCTAAGGCTGGGGCTCCCCTAGCCTTCAGGCTAGGGCACCCCTAGGCTTTAGGCTCGAGCTCCCCTAGGCTAAGGCTGGGGCTCCCCTAGCCTTCAGGCTAGGGCACCCCTAGGCTTTAGGCTCGAGCTCCCCTAGGCTAAGGCTGGGGCTCCCCTAGCCTTCAGGCTAGGGCACCCCTAGGCTTTAGGCTCGAGCTCCCCTAGGCTAAGGCTGGGGCTCCCCTAGCCTTCAGGCTAGGGCACCCCTAGGCTTTAGGCTCGAGCTCCCCTAGGCTAAGGCTGGGGCTCCCCTAGCCTTCAGGCTAGGGCACCCCTAGGCTTTAGGCTCGAGCTCCCCTAGGCTAAGGCTGGGGCTCCCCTAGCCTTCAGGCTAGGGCACCCCTAGGCTTTAGGCTCGAGCTCCCCTAGGCTAAGGCTGGGGCTCCCCTAGCCTTCAGGCTAGGGCACCCCTAGGCTTTAGGCTCGAGCTCCCCTAGGCTAAGGCTGGGGCTCCCCTAGCCTTCAGGCTAGGGCACCCCTAGGCTTTAGGCTCGAGCTCCCCTAGGCTAAGGCTGGGGCTCCCCTAGCCTTCAGGCTAGGGCACCCCTAGGCTTTAGGCTCGAGCTCCCCTAGGCTAAGGCTGGGGCTCCCCTAGCCTTCAGGCTAGGGCACCCCTAGGCTTTAGGCTCGAGCTCCCCTAGGCTAAGGCTGGGGCTCCCCTAGCCTTCAGGCCAGGGCACCCCTAGGCTTTAGGCTCGAGCTCCCCTAGGCTAAGGCTGGGGCTCCCCTAGCCTTCAGGCCAGGGCACCCCTAGGCTTTAGGCTCGAGCTCCCCTAGGCTAAGGCTGGGGCTCCCCTAGCCTTCAGGCCAGGGCACCCCTAGGCTTTAGGCTCGAGCTCCCCTAGGCTAAGGCTGGGGCTCCCCTAGCCTTCAGGCCAGGGCACCCCTAGGCTTTAGGCTCGAGCTCCCCTAGGCTAAGGCTGGGGCTCCCCTAGCCTTCAGGCCAGGGCACCCCTAGGCTTTAGGCTCGAGCTCCCCTAGGCTAAGGCTGGGGCTCCCCTAGCCTTCAGGCCAGGGCACCCCTAGGCTTTAGGCTCGAGCTCCCCTAGGCTAAGGCTGGGGCTCCCCTAGCCTTCAGGCCAGGGCACCCCTAGGCTTTAGGCTCGAGCTCCCCTAGGCTAAGGCTGGGGCTCCCCTAGCCTTCAGGCCAGGGCACCCCTAGGCTTTAGGCTCGAGCTCCCCTAGGCTAAGGCTGGGGCTCCCCTAGCCTTCAGGCCAGGGCACCCCTAGGCTTTAGGCTCGAGCTCCCCTAGGCTAAGGCTGGGGCTCCCCTAGCCTTCAGGCCAGGGCACCCCTAGGCTTTAGGCTCGAGCTCCCCTAGGCTAAGGCTGGGGCTCCCCTAGCCTTCAGGCCAGGGCACCCCTAGGCTTTAGGCTCGAGCTCCCCTAGGCTAAGGCTGGGGCTCCCCTAGCCTTCAGGCCAGGGCACCCCTAGGCTTTAGGCTCGAGCTCCCCTAGGCTAAGGCTGGGGCTCCCCTAGCCTTCAGGCCAGGGCACCCCTAGGCTTTAGGCTCGAGCTCCCCTAGGCTAAGGCTGGGGCTCCCCTAGCCTTCAGGCCAGGGCACCCCTAGGCTTTAGGCTCGAGCTCCCCTAGGCTAAGGCTGGGGCTCCCCTAGCCTTCAGGCCAGGGCACCCCTAGGCTTTAGGCTCGAGCTCCCCTAGGCTAAGGCTGGGGCTCCCCTAGCCTTCAGGCCAGGGCACCCCTAGGCTTTAGGCTCGAGCTCCCCTAGGCTAAGGCTGGGGCTCCCCTAGCCTTCAGGCCAGGGCACCCCTAGGCTTTAGGCTCGAGCTCCCCTAGGCTAAGGCTGGGGCTCCCCTAGCCTTCAGGCCAGGGCACCCCTAGGCTTTAGGCTCGAGCTCCCCTAGGCTAAGGCTGGGGCTCCCCTAGCCTTCAGGCCAGGGCACCCCTAGGCTTTAGGCTCGAGCTCCCCTAGGCTAAGGCTGGGGCTCCCCTAGCCTTCAGGCCAGGGCACCCCTAGGCTTTAGGCTCGAGCTCCCCTAGGCTAAGGCTGGGGCTCCCCTAGCCTTCAGGCCAGGGCACCCCTAGGCTTTAGGCTCGAGCTCCCCTAGGCTAAGGCTGGGGCTCCCCTAGCCTTCAGGCCAGGGCACCCCTAGGCTTTAGGCTCGAGCTCCCCTAGGCTAAGGCTGGGGCTCCCCTAGCCTTCAGGCCAGGGCACCCCTAGGCTTTAGGCTCGAGCTCCCCTAGGCTAAGGCTGGGGCTCCCCTAGCCTTCAGGCCAGGGCACCCCTAGGCTTTAGGCTCGAGCTCCCCTAGGCTAAGGCTGGGGCTCCCCTAGCCTTCAGGCCAGGGCACCCCTAGGCTTTAGGCTCGAGCTCCCCTAGGCTAAGGCTGGGGCTCCCCTAGCCTTCAGGCCAGGGCACCCCTAGGCTTTAGGCTCGAGCTCCCCTAGGCTAAGGCTGGGGCTCCCCTAGCCTTCAGGCCAGGGCACCCCTAGGCTTTAGGCTCGAGCTCCCCTAGGCTAAGGCTGGGGCTCCCCTAGCCTTCAGGCCAGGGCACCCCTAGGCTTTAGGCTCGAGCTCCCCTAGGCTAAGGCTGGGGCTCCCCTAGCCTTCAGGCCAGGGCACCCCTAGGCTTTAGGCTCGAGCTCCCCTAGGCTAAGGCTGGGGCTCCCCTAGCCTTCAGGCCAGGGCACCCCTAGGCTTTAGGCTCGAGCTCCCCTAGGCTAAGGCTGGGGCTCCCCTAGCCTTCAGGCCAGGGCACCCCTAGGCTTTAGGCTCGAGCTCCCCTAGGCTAAGGCTGGGGCTCCCCTAGCCTTCAGGCCAGGGCACCCCTAGGCTTTAGGCTCGAGCTCCCCTAGGCTAAGGCTGGGGCTCCCCTAGCCTTCAGGCCAGGGCACCCCTAGGCTTTAGGCTCGAGCTCCCCTAGGCTAAGGCTGGGGCTCCCCTAGCCTTCAGGCCAGGGCACCCCTAGGCTTTAGGCTCGAGCTCCCCTAGGCTAAGGCTGGGGCTCCCCTAGCCTTCAGGCCAGGGCACCCCTAGGCTTTAGGCTCGAGCTCCCCTAGGCTAAGGCTGGGGCTCCCCTAGCCTTCAGGCCAGGGCACCCCTAGGCTTTAGGCTCGAGCTCCCCTAGGCTAAGGCTGGGGCTCCCCTAGCCTTCAGGCCAGGGCACCCCTAGGCTTTAGGCTCGAGCTCCCCTAGGCTAAGGCTGGGGCTCCCCTAGCCTTCAGGCCAGGGCACCCCTAGGCTTTAGGCTCGAGCTCCCCTAGGCTAAGGCTGGGGCTCCCCTAGCCTTCAGGCCAGGGCACCCCTAGGCTTTAGGCTCGAGCTCCCCTAGGCTAAGGCTGGGGCTCCCCTAGCCTTCAGGCCAGGGCACCCCTAGGCTTTAGGCTCGAGCTCCCCTAGGCTAAGGCTGGGGCTCCCCTAGCCTTCAGGCCAGGGCACCCCTAGGCTTTAGGCTCGAGCTCCCCTAGGCTAAGGCTGGGGCTCCCCTAGCCTTCAGGCCAGGGCACCCCTAGGCTTTAGGCTCGAGCTCCCCTAGGCTAAGGCTGGGGCTCCCCTAGCCTTCAGGCCAGGGCACCCCTAGGCTTTAGGCTCGAGCTCCCCTAGGCTAAGGCTGGGGCTCCCCTAGCCTTCAGGCCAGGGCACCCCTAGGCTTTAGGCTCGAGCTCCCCTAGGCTAAGGCTGGGGCTCCCCTAGCCTTCAGGCCAGGGCACCCCTAGGCTTTAGGCTCGAGCTCCCCTAGGCTAAGGCTGGGGCTCCCCTAGCCTTCAGGCCAGGGCACCCCTAGGCTTTAGGCTCGAGCTCCCCTAGGCTAAGGCTGGGGCTCCCCTAGCCTTCAGGCCAGGGCACCCCTAGGCTTTAGGCTCGAGCTCCCCTAGGCTAAGGCTGGGGCTCCCCTAGCCTTCAGGCCAGGGCACCCCTAGGCTTTAGGCTCGAGCTCCCCTAGGCTAAGGCTGGGGCTCCCCTAGCCTTCAGGCCAGGGCACCCCTAGGCTTTAGGCTCGAGCTCCCCTAGGCTAAGGCTGGGGCTCCCCTAGCCTTCAGGCCAGGGCACCCCTAGGCTTTAGGCTCGAGCTCCCCTAGGCTAAGGCTGGGGCTCCCCTAGCCTTCAGGCCAGGGCACCCCTAGGCTTTAGGCTCGAGCTCCCCTAGGCTAAGGCTGGGGCTCCCCTAGCCTTCAGGCCAGGGCACCCCTAGGCTTTAGGCTCGAGCTCCCCTAGGCTAAGGCTGGGGCTCCCCTAGCCTTCAGGCCAGGGCACCCCTAGGCTTTAGGCTCGAGCTCCCCTAGGCTAAGGCTGGGGCTCCCCTAGCCTTCAGGCCAGGGCACCCCTAGGCTTTAGGCTCGAGCTCCCCTAGGCTAAGGCTGGGGCTCCCCTAGCCTTCAGGCCAGGGCACCCCTAGGCTTTAGGCTCGAGCTCCCCTAGGCTAAGGCTGGGGCTCCCCTAGCCTTCAGGCCAGGGCACCCCTAGGCTTTAGGCTCGAGCTCCCCTAGGCTAAGGCTGGGGCTCCCCTAGCCTTCAGGCCAGGGCACCCCTAGGCTTTAGGCTCGAGCTCCCCTAGGCTAAGGCTGGGGCTCCCCTAGCCTTCAGGCCAGGGCACCCCTAGGCTTTAGGCTCGAGCTCCCCTAGGCTAAGGCTGGGGCTCCCCTAGCCTTCAGGCCAGGGCACCCCTAGGCTTTAGGCTCGAGCTCCCCTAGGCTAAGGCTGGGGCTCCCCTAGCCTTCAGGCCAGGGCACCCCTAGGCTTTAGGCTCGAGCTCCCCTAGGCTAAGGCTGGGGCTCCCCTAGCCTTCAGGCCAGGGCACCCCTAGGCTTTAGGCTCGAGCTCCCCTAGGCTAAGGCTGGGGCTCCCCTAGCCTTCAGGCCAGGGCACCCCTAGGCTTTAGGCTCGAGCTCCCCTAGGCTAAGGCTGGGGCTCCCCTAGCCTTCAGGCCAGGGCACCCCTAGGCTTTAGGCTCGAGCTCCCCTAGGCTAAGGCTGGGGCTCCCCTAGCCTTCAGGCCAGGGCACCCCTAGGCTTTAGGCTCGAGCTCCCCTAGGCTAAGGCTGGGGCTCCCCTAGCCTTCAGGCCAGGGCACCCCTAGGCTTTAGGCTCGAGCTCCCCTAGGCTAAGGCTGGGGCTCCCCTAGCCTTCAGGCCAGGGCACCCCTAGGCTTTAGGCTCGAGCTCCCCTAGGCTAAGGCTGGGGCTCCCCTAGCCTTCAGGCCAGGGCACCCCTAGGCTTTAGGCTCGAGCTCCCCTAGGCTAAGGCTGGGGCTCCCCTAGCCTTCAGGCCAGGGCACCCCTAGGCTTTAGGCTCGAGCTCCCCTAGGCTAAGGCTGGGGCTCCCCTAGCCTTCAGGCCAGGGCACCCCTAGGCTTTAGGCTCGAGCTCCCCTAGGCTAAGGCTGGGGCTCCCCTAGCCTTCAGGCCAGGGCACCCCTAGGCTTTAGGCTCGAGCTCCCCTAGGCTAAGGCTGGGGCTCCCCTAGCCTTCAGGCCAGGGCACCCCTAGGCTTTAGGCTCGAGCTCCCCTAGGCTAAGGCTGGGGCTCCCCTAGCCTTCAGGCCAGGGCACCCCTAGGCTTTAGGCTCGAGCTCCCCTAGGCTAAGGCTGGGGCTCCCCTAGCCTTCAGGCCAGGGCACCCCTAGGCTTTAGGCTCGAGCTCCCCTAGGCTAAGGCTGGGGCTCCCCTAGCCTTCAGGCCAGGGCACCCCTAGGCTTTAGGCTCGAGCTCCCCTAGGCTAAGGCTGGGGCTCCCCTAGCCTTCAGGCCAGGGCACCCCTAGGCTTTAGGCTCGAGCTCCCCTAGGCTAAGGCTGGGGCTCCCCTAGCCTTCAGGCCAGGGCACCCCTAGGCTTTAGGCTCGAGCTCCCCTAGGCTAAGGCTGGGGCTCCCCTAGCCTTCAGGCCAGGGCACCCCTAGGCTTTAGGCTCGAGCTCCCCTAGGCTAAGGCTGGGGCTCCCCTAGCCTTCAGGCCAGGGCACCCCTAGGCTTTAGGCTCGAGCTCCCCTAGGCTAAGGCTGGGGCTCCCCTAGCCTTCAGGCCAGGGCACCCCTAGGCTTTAGGCTCGAGCTCCCCTAGGCTAAGGCTGGGGCTCCCCTAGCCTTCAGGCCAGGGCACCCCTAGGCTTTAGGCTCGAGCTCCCCTAGGCTAAGGCTGGGGCTCCCCTAGCCTTCAGGCCAGGGCACCCCTAGGCTTTAGGCTCGAGCTCCCCTAGGCTAAGGCTGGGGCTCCCCTAGCCTTCAGGCCAGGGCACCCCTAGGCTTTAGGCTCGAGCTCCCCTAGGCTAAGGCTGGGGCTCCCCTAGCCTTCAGGCCAGGGCACCCCTAGGCTTTAGGCTCGAGCTCCCCTAGGCTAAGGCTGGGGCTCCCCTAGCCTTCAGGCCAGGGCACCCCTAGGCTTTAGGCTCGAGCTCCCCTAGGCTAAGGCTGGGGCTCCCCTAGCCTTCAGGCCAGGGCACCCCTAGGCTTTAGGCTCGAGCTCCCCTAGGCTAAGGCTGGGGCTCCCCTAGCCTTCAGGCCAGGGCACCCCTAGGCTTTAGGCTCGAGCTCCCCTAGGCTAAGGCTGGGGCTCCCCTAGCCTTCAGGCCAGGGCACCCCTAGGCTTTAGGCTCGAGCTCCCCTAGGCTAAGGCTGGGGCTCCCCTAGCCTTCAGGCCAGGGCACCCCTAGGCTTTAGGCTCGAGCTCCCCTAGGCTAAGGCTGGGGCTCCCCTAGCCTTCAGGCCAGGGCACCCCTAGGCTTTAGGCTCGAGCTCCCCTAGGCTAAGGCTGGGGCTCCCCTAGCCTTCAGGCCAGGGCACCCCTAGGCTTTAGGCTCGAGCTCCCCTAGGCTAAGGCTGGGGCTCCCCTAGCCTTCAGGCCAGGGCACCCCTAGGCTTTAGGCTCGAGCTCCCCTAGGCTAAGGCTGGGGCTCCCCTAGCCTTCAGGCCAGGGCACCCCTAGGCTTTAGGCTCGAGCTCCCCTAGGCTAAGGCTGGGGCTCCCCTAGCCTTCAGGCCAGGGCACCCCTAGGCTTTAGGCTCGAGCTCCCCTAGGCTAAGGCTGGGGCTCCCCTAGCCTTCAGGCCAGGGCACCCCTAGGCTTTAGGCTCGAGCTCCCCTAGGCTAAGGCTGGGGCTCCCCTAGCCTTCAGGCCAGGGCACCCCTAGGCTTTAGGCTCGAGCTCCCCTAGGCTAAGGCTGGGGCTCCCCTAGCCTTCAGGCCAGGGCACCCCTAGGCTTTAGGCTCGAGCTCCCCTAGGCTAAGGCTGGGGCTCCCCTAGCCTTCAGGCCAGGGCACCCCTAGGCTTTAGGCTCGAGCTCCCCTAGGCTAAGGCTGGGGCTCCCCTAGCCTTCAGGCCAGGGCACCCCTAGGCTTTAGGCTCGAGCTCCCCTAGGCTAAGGCTGGGGCTCCCCTAGCCTTCAGGCCAGGGCACCCCTAGGCTTTAGGCTCGAGCTCCCCTAGGCTAAGGCTGGGGCTCCCCTAGCCTTCAGGCCAGGGCACCCCTAGGCTTTAGGCTCGAGCTCCCCTAGGCTAAGGCTGGGGCTCCCCTAGCCTTCAGGCCAGGGCACCCCTAGGCTTTAGGCTCGAGCTCCCCTAGGCTAAGGCTGGGGCTCCCCTAGCCTTCAGGCCAGGGCACCCCTAGGCTTTAGGCTCGAGCTCCCCTAGGCTAAGGCTGGGGCTCCCCTAGCCTTCAGGCCAGGGCACCCCTAGGCTTTAGGCTCGAGCTCCCCTAGGCTAAGGCTGGGGCTCCCCTAGCCTTCAGGCCAGGGCACCCCTAGGCTTTAGGCTCGAGCTCCCCTAGGCTAAGGCTGGGGCTCCCCTAGCCTTCAGGCCAGGGCACCCCTAGGCTTTAGGCTCGAGCTCCCCTAGGCTAAGGCTGGGGCTCCCCTAGCCTTCAGGCCAGGGCACCCCTAGGCTTTAGGCTCGAGCTCCCCTAGGCTAAGGCTGGGGCTCCCCTAGCCTTCAGGCCAGGGCACCCCTAGGCTTTAGGCTCGAGCTCCCCTAGGCTAAGGCTGGGGCTCCCCTAGCCTTCAGGCCAGGGCACCCCTAGGCTTTAGGCTCGAGCTCCCCTAGGCTAAGGCTGGGGCTCCCCTAGCCTTCAGGCTAGGGCACCCCTAGGCTTTAGGCTCGAGCTCCCCTAGGCTAAGGCTGGGGCTCCCCTAGCCTTCAGGCTAGGGCACCCCTAGGCTTTAGGCTCGAGCTCCCCTAGGCTAAGGCTGGGGCTCCCCTAGCCTTCAGGCTAGGGCACCCCTAGGCTTTAGGCTCGAGCTCCCCTAGGCTAAGGCTGGGGCTCCCCTAGCCTTCAGGCTAGGGCACCCCTAGGCTTTAGGCTCGAGCTCCCCTAGGCTAAGGCTGGGGCTCCCCTAGCCTTCAGGCTAGGGCACCCCTAGGCTTTAGGCTCGAGCTCCCCTAGGCTAAGGCTGGGGCTCCCCTAGCCTTCAGGCTAGGGCACCCCTAGGCTTTAGGCTCGAGCTCCCCTAGGCTAAGGCTGGGGCTCCCCTAGCCTTCAGGCTAGGGCACCCCTAGGCTTTAGGCTCGAGCTCCCCTAGGCTAAGGCTGGGGCTCCCCTAGCCTTCAGGCTAGGGCACCCCTAGGCTTTAGGCTCGAGCTCCCCTAGGCTAAGGCTGGGGCTCCCCTAGCCTTCAGGCTAGGGCACCCCTAGGCTTTAGGCTCGAGCTCCCCTAGGCTAAGGCTGGGGCTCCCCTAGCCTTCAGGCTAGGGCACCCCTAGGCTTTAGGCTCGAGCTCCCCTAGGCTAAGGCTGGGGCTCCCCTAGCCTTCAGGCTAGGGCACCCCTAGGCTTTAGGCTCGAGCTCCCCTAGGCTAAGGCTGGGGCTCCCCTAGCCTTCAGGCTAGGGCACCCCTAGGCTTTAGGCTCGAGCTCCCCTAGGCTAAGGCTGGGGCTCCCCTAGCCTTCAGGCTAGGGCACCCCTAGGCTTTAGGCTCGAGCTCCCCTAGGCTAAGGCTGGGGCTCCCCTAGCCTTCAGGCTAGGGCACCCCTAGGCTTTAGGCTCGAGCTCCCCTAGGCTAAGGCTGGGGCTCCCCTAGCCTTCAGGCTAGGGCACCCCTAGGCTTTAGGCTCGAGCTCCCCTAGGCTAAGGCTGGGGCTCCCCTAGCCTTCAGGCTAGGGCACCCCTAGGCTTTAGGCTCGAGCTCCCCTAGGCTAAGGCTGGGGCTCCCCTAGCCTTCAGGCTAGGGCACCCCTAGGCTTTAGGCTCGAGCTCCCCTAGGCTAAGGCTGGGGCTCCCCTAGCCTTCAGGCTAGGGCACCCCTAGGCTTTAGGCTCGAGCTCCCCTAGGCTAAGGCTGGGGCTCCCCTAGCCTTCAGGCTAGGGCACCCCTAGGCTTTAGGCTCGAGCTCCCCTAGGCTAAGGCTGGGGCTCCCCTAGCCTTCAGGCTAGGGCACCCCTAGGCTTTAGGCTCGAGCTCCCCTAGGCTAAGGCTGGGGCTCCCCTAGCCTTCAGGCTAGGGCACCCCTAGGCTTTAGGCTCGAGCTCCCCTAGGCTAAGGCTGGGGCTCCCCTAGCCTTCAGGCTAGGGCACCCCTAGGCTTTAGGCTCGAGCTCCCCTAGGCTAAGGCTGGGGCTCCCCTAGCCTTCAGGCTAGGGCACCCCTAGGCTTTAGGCTCGAGCTCCCCTAGGCTAAGGCTGGGGCTCCCCTAGCCTTCAGGCTAGGGCACCCCTAGGCTTTAGGCTCGAGCTCCCCTAGGCTAAGGCTGGGGCTCCCCTAGCCTTCAGGCTAGGGCACCCCTAGGCTTTAGGCTCGAGCTCCCCTAGGCTAAGGCTGGGGCTCCC